>NC_056744.1:1401960707-1402263207 GCF_019279795.1 Protopterus annectens
ATGTGTGCCTGGATTTTTTTTTTTTTTTTTTGCACAATCTAAAAGCGTTTTACTAAATGTAGTGTCAGTTAGATCCATTTCTTATTCTATATGCTTATGGTACTTCCGCATCACTGAGGACATGACAGATTGCCATCTGAAACCCATCCCTCAAACCTCGAATGAGCAAGAAGAGACTGTTCCACCTGATATTACTTTTTCCATATTCTCATCCATAATTTTCCTTTCTTTTTCAACTGATTATTGTCCTGGTAAGCATGCTAAACAGACCATTCTGGTCCTACCCAGGTTCTGTCGTTTTCAGCATTTTTGCTGTATTTTTCTCTATATTTGAAGTTACATCTATTAATTTAGTTGGTTTACAGTCTGCACTGTTTTTAAAGTGTTTTGTCCCGGTCCACATCAATAAACACATAACACCAAATGACATTTGAAGACCTTTATTAAATTTCCATAACACAGCTTTGTTCACCAAATTCATTAATTACAAGTATTCATAATATAATTGATTCTAAACACAGCATAACATCCTTGTAATGTTAATCAGGGCAGCGTACCTACTCACCCTGCCCCAGTAAGCAGTGTCCATACCTCTGCTCACTTACTTTACTTATGAAGCACCATCCTTATAATGTTAGTCAGGGCAGTGTACCTACTCACCCTGCCCAACAAGCAGGGTCCATACGTCTGCTTGCTTACTTTACTTATGAAGCAGTGTCCCATCTCACTTCATCCACCATTCATTGAATTACCTTCCACCAAATAAGCACCATCCTTACCTCAGCTCGCTTATCTATTCAGCAAGCTTCCTCCAACTACTCATTTCCTTTCCTCATATCCTTGAACTGAAAATCCCAACACCAGAGGGGGAGCAGAAGAGGGCAAGCCTATCCTTTTTCTCTGCCAATCAGCCTGACCAGGCTGTTCCCCCTCCCTTCTACCCAAAATTGTTCAACTCACTACTTCCCATAAAGGGTAGGGTCAAGACAAACATCATTCGGTGAACCCATCATCTGTGAAGCACTTAGAATCCCATTATAAACCAACCTTACCATACCATCATGGAAACACACCCTAATGAAACTAAATACAGTAGTTTTACCATGACCCCACTGTAGCACCAGAACATCCACACCGAGAGAATACATTAACACTCCCTACTCAAAAGACAAATTTGTCACGCCACCATCCAAAATTTGTAACTTATCTCCCTGTCCCCTTTGAAAATACAAAATTGCCTGCTAAATCCTCCTCGACCAAATGGACTGTCCTACCCTGTGTACAAAGCTGAATCCAATATGCAACCACCTGTCCACCCATCTCCTATCCCCCCAGGTGACTGAAATACACTTGTCCAAGCTAAAACCCCTGGCATCTACTTAAATTATAAAGCTGACCCAAATTCCTACAATCAGTGGCTGGTCCTGCTAACCCAACCTGACAACCAGCAACCATACTTCAGTCATGTCAACCCCAAAAATAGCCCTATTCCTTCAGACTTACCCCACTAAAAGTATGATGCCTACCAAATTGACAAACACCAAAATCCCATATCCCTTGGATTTCCCCTTTAAAGCTTCCTCTCAATATGCCCTCTATCCTCCAGTATTGAATTCAACCCTAAACATCCACTTGGGAATCTCAAACCACCATTTGCCTACTTAGCAGTAGTTCACCTGTGCCTTCTTTGCTTGGTACTGCAGCCAAACAACATGCATCACCTTCAGGTCACCAACTAATGCGACTCTCCGCACTTTCTCACGACCGTACCACCCATCATTCCAGCTATGGATACAATGGACAATATACGCTCATCCATCATTGATCTGTAAAATAAAGTAACTTTTAATGCACTGTCATAACCACAGTATTTAATCTTAAATGTTATCCAGGGAAACCACCACCATATTCTTTCACCACTGACCGAAGTATGAGTAAGTCAAAATCCTGTCAGAGTCCCAAAGGCTTAACTGTCATATATGACATTATCAACTGCTAAGAAGACAAATTATTTCCCAAAGCCTGCCCCATCTCTGATGCAGCATGTAGTTGTCCACACCAAATGCCAACTTGATGAGTGGATGGGTAACATTACCCCAAAACCAGTAGCCTAGTAACTTCCTATGATCCTAAGATTGCTGCGACTCCACTCCACCTACTTGAACCCCAACAACAGTGATGTGCCTTAATGTCCACTAAATAAAACAAATTACCTGTAACTAAATCATGCCCCCTGTGGGAACCGCAAAATTTGATCACCACAGAACCCATTCCCATTGAGAGCCCCTTACCTTTAGCAGCTAGGATATCCACTGTAAACACCTGCTTCCGCCAATTGCGTGCTCCCTCCGTAGCACTGCTCTATTCCAGATGCCTATCTCAGCACCACCATCTGCAAAGAGAAAGACAAATGTAAATCCACTGACATGCATTAGTATGGGTCCCCATGTAAATCCACTGACATGCATTAGTAAGGGTCCCTTTTTCTCCTTTGTTCCCCATTATAGTGGCAGCATTCCTCATCTTTGTAATGGAATGAGAATCAGTCCGGGATGAAGTAACTTACATAGGAAGTTATAATACTGTTATGTACCCATTGTCAGATAACTCTGCATCCAATGTTCATCACATGAGTATGCAAAGAACAAAATAATTCTTATGAAAATATACATTATGCCATATATGTAAAATTTACAGATATACTTAGGAAGTTAGATGAAAGGGTGAATACAAAAGAAATGGTCTCTCCTGTATTTTTCCCCGCTGACACTACCGCACCCACTTCATATGAGACATAAAATGCATGTGTATGTAAAACTATGCGTGTGTTACAAATTATGACACTACAGACATGCTCTTGGGCCTTGATAGACAATCACACATCACAGAAGTAAAACACATTAATAAATATTAACTTTGGAGTCACTCATTATAAAATGGCTGTGAAAGAATGTGGGGACAAATAGGGACAGATTTTAAACATTGCCCTTAGAAACTTAGAAAGTTGACAGAATAATATTTTTTTGCATTAGCTTGAGTTTTCTGAAGCATGTGGAGTCTCAAACTCAAATGTTTTCCATTATTTAATGACTTCAAACCTGAGTATTTACAAGAAAATTACAGGTTTCAGGAGGAACGCACCAAAATATAAGGAAAAATATGGACATTCTGCTTACAGCCGAGAGGGGTGGATATACAATGACAGCTCGCAAACAACATTTTTGGCAGACCCACATCCGCACCACTTAGCCCATGCATGTGTAGACTACCATGCTACCTCAAGGAAGCCTCACACTCTAAGCTTAAAGCCAGGAAAAAGAAGTTTGAGGTTCTTTCAATGGGCAAAGTGTTGTGTCCACCACAGCCAGGCACAAAGTCGAAAACCGAAATCCACCCTCCAACCACAATTTGCATCGACCCAAAAACAACCACAAGCAGCCACCACCGTTATGCTTTTCACCCATTCCCCAATCCAAACCCCATCAAAAATACCCCACTACATCAACCCCTCTCCCAATACCAACCCCCTCCACACAAAGGCGCTTCTGCCTGTCACCAAAACACACACAAACATGACCTCCAAGCAAAACACCAAATCAGCCAGCCACGCTCTCAGCCAATCACCAAACAAATCCACATCATTTGAATACAAAATATTGCTGCTCTAATATTTATATTATTAGAATTCAGCAATAGTTCATCTTCTGCAAAATAATCAATGGATATGTACCTTTGAAAGATCAAATGCACTAAATCATTTTTGCTTGTTACTTTGGGTTACTCAGCATTATTCAGAGTTAATTTAAAACATGTTGCTGATATTAAACCAGTTTCCATATTGTAAGCCATATCTATGCAACAGTCTTGAAGTGTTTGTTGAGGAATGGTTCAATAAAAGTCAGTTAAACCAAAAAGGAAACTGACATTCAATGAGCGCAATTCCCCAAAATGGTCAAATCAGCTGCAAATGTCCTTTCTTGTTCAACAGAGGTGCTTCAGGTAGACATGCACAATTGAGTGGATTGTCTTTCTTTGCCTCAAACTACTTGCCTGTATTTTCTCTTCATCACTAACATATAGGAAGATACACGGTATGTCCGTGTACAACTTCCTGTTTATACTGTCAGAGGCAGAGTCAGATTTTCCTCATCTCCATTCACCTTATTAAGTTAGCACACATGCGGTTTTTGAACTAATGTTGGTAGAAAATGTTTTTTATTTTTGTTTGGGTTGGGTAGGTGAAGGAGTCTCACACTCTGAGTATTGTTTTCAAGCTGTATGTAGTTACGAAGTGAAACAAACACATGAAGTATGGAGTATGTAGGACTGTCTGTGGGATGTACAAAGGAGGCAGTGTTTGAGAACATAGTATTTCTGATATGGGAGATGGTGAAGGGGGAAAGGAGATTTGTTGGCTCATTTTCTTGATTCTCTGTCAGGTAGACTTTTTTTTTTTTTTGCAATGAAATTTTTCCTGCGAGATGTAGCCAAGCTTGCAATAACAGCAACTTAGGCAGACACGAGGAAGGCCCACATAACAGCGAACCACTGACAAAACCAACCAAAGCAGCCTCCAGGAAAAGCCCACGAAACTGTGAACCATCACCGACACCAACCAAAGCAGTCACCGGAAAAATCCAATGTCCTCGGCAATGCGTCAATGCCCACAAATATCCTGCTTGATAATGCAGGTTAGCAGAACCAAGCATGTGTTCCAACCCTTTATTTATTTTTTTGCTGTGTCCAATAGGAACCAGAAAGTGTGCACTCCCCCTCCATCAACCCATGCAGGATGAGCGCAGCCAACTGCCCGATGCAGCCGAGCTACGCGAACCTGACAGAAATCCACCAGCCACAAATCACCCCCTTACTCTCTCATACACCACAGGCATTCCACATTTCCCACAGAGCAAGCCAACAGCAGTCAGTTCCAGCCATCCCCCAAACTCAAGACCAAGATCCAGCACCACACAGATACCTAGCCGTCTTGCAAAACTGCAAGGAAGGAAAGAAATACCCTGCAGACTTGCACCGACCACATATGGAACAACCAACAAAATCAACAACAGTCATTTAACATTGCCCCCGCAACCTAGCAAGCACCTAACAAACGTGCACTTTCCTTTCTCTTCCTTAAAGACCTATTCACGGGTGCCCCATCGCCCGCAAAAACCCTAGACAGGTCGATACACAGCCAAGCTGAATGTGGTCAGATCCAGCAATCACATGTCTCAACCCCATACTGAAAGACTCTGGGCAAAAGCCCAACCTAAGAAACATCCAATTATCACTCTTGTAACAAACAAAGGAGGACTGAACATGAGGCTCTGCACAGCATGAACTCCCTGAAGGGCCAGAAGTCCCAGATCCAAACGTCCGTCACCATCCTCTAACCTGCTTCTCCAGTACATGAAAATGGACCAAAATACAGGGCAAAACTCTAGACATCATGCGAAATCCGAACCCCTGAGAAGCATGGCAACAACACCATCTCCACTCATTCACCCAATTCCTCAAACTATCAACAATTACATGAAGAAAACAGAAACATTCTCAGCAATAACAACCCATGCAATCCCCTAAACTGGAACAATTTGCCCCATCAGCTAAACCTATAATTCCAACATGTCAAGGTGCAAAGTAAACTTAGTCTGTAACTCATCTAACTTAAACCATTCATCCCCCAGGACTACAGCAGAGTCAAAATCCTATCACTAGAGCAAGGGTAAAAATACTGTACTACCTTACTCACCTCTTCTTCATCTCACCAGTAACCCAAGGCCTACTTGTCCACCAAAATAACTACAGGTCATCTCGAACGTAAAACTGCTCTGTAGCACGTTCACGCCAAAATGTGATTGCTTAACCCAGCTACTCTAGACTAAACCTCTTAAGCTCCTCCCCATCCTTATGTCATTTTCTCCCAACCATCCATGCCTCCACTTAACCCTTTCACCTCCCCAACCCAATTATCTCTCCCTAATATCAACCTAACCCCCCCATGAAAATGTCCCGGGACAACTTGGTTTGTTGCCAAACTTCATTTATGTGCCATTAAGTGGATTAATTAGTGTTGCTACATTTATTTGTGGTACATTTAGTCACTTTTCAAACTTAAAGCAAACATTCAGCTGTGGCCAAGAGTGTGAGTTATCTAGAACTTGTGGTGGTTAGTCTTGGTGACAATGAGGATGATTGCTGCAGTTCAGGGAAGATAAATACTATTGGTTTGATCTTTAACTGTTTTAATTGGTTCTTCCATTTTGTCTGTTTAATTTAGATTGCGCAGATCTGTGCTTTGTGCAGTAGGTTTGCAATGTATACTCCGTAGATACAATCACTTTCACTTGTATCATTGTTAAATGGTAGAAAAAGCAAGCTATCTCAGTCCTTATTTCATATTATTTGACTTAAATCTCATAAATATCTGGTTACTGTACATTTCATAAGAATAAAGCAGAGTCCCATAAATTATGCAGCACACTAATTTGAAACGGTAGTAACTTCTTCCCATCTCTACAGTCAGCTATCACTGTACATTACTGATTCTTTTTCCTAGCTCCCAAATTACTTGCTTTCTTGTTTCTGTTCCATTCACACCACATTTTTTTATTTTGCTGCCATCTATGTATAGTATAGTACATTTGTTTACAATTACAGAACTTGGTTAAATAAGGCATGTTATTTTTGTTTTTGCTGGGTATCTCCTATAAGGACTATGCCACAAACATAAGAAATAGGTTTTGCCCCCCACCCCACATACACACATGCACACACTCTGATTCCTATTCTTAAGTTCTGTCTCACTGATGGTTGGATGAAACAGCCATCAGCAGCAGCAGCAGTAATTTTTGTTGCTGTACAACCTAACTTTCGTTCAGTGGCAGTTCTTTAGAAGGTTAAAATGAGCTCCTTCCTTCTGGGAAGGTAGTGATGACCTTTGCTTTTTAGTCCTAACCCTGTGCCCCTGTGGCTGTTGCCTATGACATCCATATCAGCTAGTCAAACCTAGGTCACCAGGACCATATTCCTGGGTTTCATCACTCTACACCACAGATATATTTTTTCTGAGCAAGTGTGTTTAGATATATTTTTGTATGTATGCACGTTTGTGTCTGTGTGTGTGTGTGTGTGTGTGTGTGTGTGTGTGTGTGTGTGTGTGTGTGTGTGTGTAGCTCTAATCACAGAATAATTCCAATCCTGTATATTTCCACATCCAGTCAACTGATCTACAAGACTTTAGTTTACAGTACACTTAGACCTAAGCTACAGGTCTTATCATCCCAATTACATTGATAGCAACCAAGATTGTAGAGTGCTATACTTTAGTCATCACAAATAATTTAGTATCTGATTAATGACAACTACATGTATTATCCTGCAGCTACTGCGGTGGTGGTACTGCGGTAGCGTTGTCGCCTCACAGTTGTCCTGTTCAATTCTCACCTAGAGCGTCTTCTGTGTGGAGTCATGCATTAATGGGCATACCTTCGTTGAAGGTTGTGCATCAGAGCTGGCAACTCAGCACGTAAAAATCTACTGCCAATCATTAGCAGACCGGAGTTCCACTGTGGCGACCACTAACCGGGAAAAGCAGAAAGACACAGCAACAACAACAACTACATGTATTATCCTGCAGCTACTGCGGTGGTGGTACTGCGGTAGCGTTGTCGCCTCACAGTTGTCCTGTTCGATTCTCACCTAGAGCGTCTTCTGTGTGGAGTCATGCATTAATGGGCATACCTTCGTTGAAGGTTGTGCATCAGGGCTGGCAACTCAGCACGTAAAAATCTACTGCCAATCATTAGCAGACCGGAGTTCCACTGTGGCGACCCCTAACCGGGAAAAGCAGAAAGACACAACAACAACAACAACAACAACATGTATTATCCTGCACAACATGGTGGGCCAGGTTTCCCCTGATACAGCTGAATGAATTATGGAATAAACCTTTTATTCAGGACAATACCACCTTTGTGAAGTACATTTGACTGAGAAGCTCACATTTTATACAAAAGAAAGTTGCTGCTAATCTTTACCTTGAGTGTTTATATAGTTCTCCCTTTCAATAGCTCAGTGATGAACTACTGTTGCATCATAAAAGACATAACCAAGATCCATTAAATTCAGTAATTAAAGAACAGAAAAATGTCATTAGTAATTATGGAAAACATGAATTGTGGCAAATATATGTACACTGACTGGACCCATTGTATTAGTAACAGTTTACAGGCATGCCCAGAAGATATTCAAACCACACATGGATCTCTTCCCTAAATGTGAGACCCTAAATGTGAATCCCACAACTTTGAAAACAAAGCATGACTACTAGAGAAGTGCAGTGATGATGCCATTATAGTATTTTTTCTAGAAGGACTTCACCCTCCACAACATGTGCTACTTAGATATGTATACATGTATAAACTGTATGTAGCTATGTTTGATAGTCAAAAGGCCAGAAGAGTGAGCCGGGAAACAAAAAGCCAGAATGATTGAATTGGCAAAACACTGACAGAAGAAAATAACAGAATATTATTTTCTGCAGGTGTTAAGCTCCACATACACTTACATACTCCCTAGTAATTATACATATAATAACTATCAGATCGCACGACTTTAGTCAAAGGACAAATTCAGTTAACCCACAATACTCAATGTTTTCCTAGTTTCAACTTCACGTCTCAGTTTCAGAGGTTTTTAATTTTGTCTTTCAGTCATTCAACATGACATGGACTGTTATAGATGTGTATTTTTACACACACACACACACACACACACACACACACACACATATATATATATATATATATATATATATATGTATAGGAGTGCTACAGAATCCTGAAAGCCCAAAATCCTGAAGACCAAAACCCTGAGACCAAAATCCTGAAAGTTCAAAATTCTGAAAACTCAAAATCCTGAAAACACAAAATCCTGAAAACACACAGGATATGTATTCCAGCACAAGTACATACAGAAAGAAATAAAAAATAAACTATATTGCTGTTCTACAAGTATAAGCAGGGGGCCGCCTGCTACTTAAATATATCAATTCCAAGATTGCACTTAGTGTAGTGAAGTGCAATCTCTGAGCTGATATATTTAAGTAGCAGGGGGTGTAGGGGCACAGCCCCCCATATGGGGGGTGCAGGGGGGCTTGCCCCCCTGCATATAGTTGAAGGGTAATATGTTTCTGTATGTACTTGTAGTGGAATATAGTAAGTGTTGGTATCCTGTGTGTTTTCAGGATTTTGAGTTTTCAGTATTTTGAGTTTTCAAGATTTTGAACTTTCAGGATTTTGTTCTCAGGATTTTGGACTTTCAGGAATCTGTAGTGCTCCTACATATATATTTATATATATATATATATATATATATATATATATATATATATATATATATATAAATATATATATATATATATATATATATATATATATATATATATATATATATATATATATATATATATATATATATATATATATATATATATATATATATATATATATAAAACCCTGAAGTTGTTGCATGTAGTAGTCCAGGGAGTTGTCCACCAATGTACTGCGATTTGACATTTGTAATATTGTCACTTTCCATTCTGACTGAGGTCGTTCTATGTAATAGGACAGGGAGTAGTCCATGGCAATCTGAGTTCACATTTGTACTATTGTCACGTTTCATTCTCACTTAGGTTGTTGTATATAATAGTATGGGGAGTAGTCCATGACACTGTGAGTTCACATTTGTACTATTGTCACGTTCCATTCTCACTGAGGTTGTTCTATGTAATAGGACAGGGAGTAGTCCATGGCACTGTGAGTTCACATTTGTACTATTGTCACGTTGCATTCTCACTGAGGTTGTTCTATGTAATTGTACTGGGAGTAGTCCACGGTACTGTGAGTTCACATTTGTACTATTGTCACGTTCCATTCTCACTGAGGTTGTTGTATATAATGGTATGGGGAGTAGTCCATGGTACTGTGAGTTCACATTCGTACTGTTGTCACGTTCCATTCTCACTGAGGTTGTTGTATATAATAGTATGGGGAGTAGTCCATGGTACTGTGAGGTCACGTTTGTACTATTGTCACTTTCTATTCTCACTGAGGTTGTTCTATGTAATTGTACTGGGAGTAGTCCATGGCACTGTGAGTTCACATTTGTACTATTGTCACGTTCCATTCTCATTGTTATGAGGATCATAATTATGGTCATCAGAATTTCAGCAAGAGCCAAATCACTTTCTTAATTTGTTGTTGCTAGTGAATGCTGTCATTATGAGGTACAAATACTCTTCCTTTCTGCACTATCACAGAGAAGTCCTAATGCAGAGTGACAACTCCAGGAGGCCCTCTGTAGCTCCTCTGGAGCTCCTCACTATCCTTCTTAGGATCCGAGTCATGGAGAAACACGATACAGATGGCAAATATGCAGTGAGGTGACATCACAGGCAAAATATTTTAAAAGTTTACATTTTCTCTGCACAGGTTTTCCAAGGTATTTTCATTTAATTTTTTTAAAAGAAATGCAAAATGTGAAGTTTAACAGAAAATGATAACTGCTTGCTTTACATAATCCACCCACAATGCTGCATTGTATTATTTGTGGCAACTTTCATGTATGTCTCAGGTTTTTATGAAAGTTAAATGGTGTGAGCATTTAACAGTTCAATAAAAGTCAAAAGTGTGAGCATAACATTATTTTGATAATTTTATTTTGTTTTTTTGTGAAAGATCAGGGAGGTACTTTTTGTGAGTTCACTTATAATGTCCAACAACAGGATGGATACAATGCTTTGCAGCACTCTGGCATCACACCATCTCTGAAGAAATTTTATCAAAGAATGTCTTAGCAGTCTGAAATCAGTAGTAATATTGAGCAGGGCTGAAAATGTACTTTATAATAAATTGCCAAGCTTTTCCCAGATATGGAATTCTCTCTGCTGCTGCTGATATTTCATAGGTTCATAGGTTCATACTAGGCTATCTGCCCTAGGGCATTTATAAGCCTAGCCAGAGTGTGTGTGGCTTTCACCACCCCTTAGGATGAGAATACTATACCCATTAGTTTGCTGTGCCTCTGTCCAGCAGTGACACAGAGATGATTCCCGGGGTAAACCTACGATCTCCCATACACTCGTCAAGATTTCTCTTGAACAGAGTCAGTGAGGGGCTCTGCCTCACATGGACTGGGATTCTGTTCCATAGTGTAGGGAGTCTCTGAGTGATGAATCTGTCCCTCCAGCACGTCCTATTTATATCCGTGTTGAGGTTTAAGTCTCTTGCTCTCGTGGCTCTGGTGGATTTGGATTTTTTGAGGTGGAGCATGTCCATTAATTCTGGGTTGGACATGGCCTTGTATGTCAGGCACAGATCACCTCTGAGCAGACGGTATGCGACTGAATAGAGCTATAGTTTCTTCAGTCGGGCATCGTATGACATATGTTTGAGCCCCTTTATCCTTTTGGTGAGGAACTTTTGGGGTCTTTCCAACTGCTGCAGGTGTCGGGTAAGGTACATTCTGAATGGGGCATTGTACTCAATCATTGGTCTGATAAGTGAAGAGTACAGGGGTACAATGACCTCTCCTGATCTGGATGTGAATCCCTTCATGATCAGGTGGGCAATGTAGAAGGTCTTCCTAACCACTTTGGCAATGTGAGTGTCAAAAGAGAGGTTACTGTCAACTTGGGTCCCCAGGTCCCTGATAACTTCTTCCGTGTTTAATGGATTACCACCTATGTGGTAATTAGGGGTTACCTTGTTTTTCCCAAAGGGTATGACTATACATTTTTTGGCATTTAGCTTAAGGCCAAGGCTCTGGCACCAGTTATCCATTTCTATGAGACCTTTCTGGAGGATGTCTGTGTCTGATGGAGTGTCAATTATGGTGCCCAGTTTGCAGTCATCTGCAAATTTTGTCAGCCACAATCCCCCTATGTTTGCCTGCACTTCAGAAAAATAAATGCCGAACAAGAGGGGGCCCAGGACTGAGCCCTGTGGGACACCGCTCGTGACCTGCTTAGAGTCTGACCCTGTGTGTTCTGTCCTTGAGCCAGTTTGCAACCCATCTTGTGACATATGGGTTTACATCTAAGCTGGTGAGCTTTTCTATGATGCCCAAGTGGGGTATTGTGTCGAACGCTTTTGCTAGGTCAAGGTAGGCTGTGTGAACTGCCTTACCCTCATCAATGGCCTTAGTGACTGTTTCGAAAAAGTCGACCAAGTTCAAGAGGCAGGATCTGCCCTTGACAAAGCCAAATTGGGTAGGATCCAGTGTCTGTAGGT
This sequence comes from Protopterus annectens, assembly GCF_019279795.1. NCBI lineage: Eukaryota > Metazoa > Chordata > Ceratodontiformes > Protopteridae > Protopterus > Protopterus annectens. Next base: position 1,401,973,001 of record NC_056744.1, read on the forward strand.
CCCCAATGTCTTTATTTATGAGTTCCATTATGATCCTCTCCATAGCTTTGCAGACAAGGCTTGTCAAGCTTATGGGGTGGTAATTTCCAGGGTCCGTAGAAGCACCGCCTTTGTGGAGTGGGACCACAGTTGCCGTACGCCATTCTTTGGGTACGTATCCTGTAGTAAGGCTAAGATTAAACAGCAGCCTTATGTGTGGGTTTAGTTCCTCATTGAGTTCGTGTAGCACACAGCCGGGGACACCGTCCGGTCCCATTGATGCTGTGTTTTTTTGCTTTAGAGAGAGCAGCTCTCACCTGGGCATCTGAGATGTTTCGGAGGCTAGACTCTGGTGGGATAGATATTTCTCCTTTTGGCGGGGGAGGGAGAAATTTGCACTGAACCTGTCTGCCAGTATGTTGGCAATGTCTGTGGGTTCAGTGATTTTTTATCATTTTGGACTAATTCTGAGCATATCTGGGAGTTTCCACCCAGGTTTCTAACATAGCTAAAGAAGGCTTTATGATTGTCTTTTGTGTCATTAGCGATTTTTCTCTCAAAGTTGGCCTTGGATGATTTTATGAGTGATCGTAGTTTTTTGCTAGTATTGATCAGAGATGCCTTCCCTTTTAGGGATTTTGCTCTGTCATGTAGTAGCTTTCTCCTCTTGTTGTAGAGTTTGTTTATGGCTGGAGTCCACCAGACCGGGCGCCTGCCTTTGGTGGAAAGGGTCTTGATTTTATTAGGGATTGCTTGATCCATACATTCCTGGAGGTGCTCATAGAAGGCATTTGTAAGGGTTTCAGCAGTGTGGGTTGTGGTTTCCACTGGCTCGGGGGCCTTGAAGGATACCACTCCAGTCTTAAGAAGTGTGAAGTTTGCTTTTGAGAAGTTCTTCACTGTGGTCTTTTTTGCTGGGGTGGGGGCGGGATGTGGATCTCCAGTGAGATTAATTTATGGTCTGATCTCACCAATGAGGGATATACTTCCGGTGTGGAGCATTTTGTCCCCATGTTTGTGATGATCAGGTCTAGTATATTTTCTCCCCTTGTGGGAATGGTGACTAGTTGTTCCATAGCATTTGAGTTTATGAACTCAAGGAACCTTTGGCCTAGGGTGTTGGGGCTTGAGTAATGTTCCCAGTCTATGTTTGGGTAGTTGAAGTCACCCAATATGATGGTGTTTGGAGAGACATTCATACTCTCCAGTGTCTTCAGGAAGGCTGTGTGGGTTTCCTGAGTTTGAGAAGGTGGTCTGTAGCATGTTACAAACTGTAGGGCAGTTTTACCTATGGTTAATTGCACCTGGATGGTCTCCGATGCTTCGTGCTTTGCCACAAACCTGGAGGTGTGGGTATCCTTTATGAATATGGATACTCCCCCTCCTTTTGTGGTTCGGTCCGGATTTTGGGGCCGGAACACATGATATGAGGTATAACCTGATAGTGCTGGGGTGCTCTCAGGAGCCTTGAACCAGGTTTCAGTCACAGCACAGACATTGATGTTCTCTATACTGAGGAGGGCTTCGAGGGCATGCATCTTGAGGTTTAGACTTCTGGCATTGAGCAGTATTACCCTTAGTTTTTCTCCATTTTTGTTTTCTAGGGTGGTAGGTTTATCATTTGAGCCTTGCCTAAAAAAGGCACTATGGGGATGGCAAGAGCCTTTGCCAATATCCAGAAGCCCAGGGGTGACAGGTGCAAGCCGTCCCTTGCGAAGCAGCGTGGCTTGTCAAGCATGTCATCCCAGGCAGACAGACATTGGATCCCCTTATCTGCCAGATAATTGTAATTGAATGTGTTTTTTCCCTCAGTTTACGTGTATGCCAGCTGCTGTCTACTGAGTGGATAATTTATATAGCAAAAATAAACATGCGATTTGCAACACCCCTAGTTTAAAGAAACAGTTAATGTTTTCAATAATTAAAATGCTTTTCTAAGGTGAGGCTTGTTAAGTCAATATTTCATCATCTTAATCATCTTAACATAGAATGTTGTCTTAAAAACATGATTTACAACTATACACATATGACAATTATGCAAAGACAAACCTTCCACTGAGAATTAGAGTTACTGCTTAAACTGTAAGCAAAACAAATGATACATATATCTTCTTTTTCTTCTTTCGGCTGCTCCCGTTAGGGGTCGCCACAGCAGATCATCTGTTTCCATTTCTTCCTGTTCTCTGCATCTTGCTCTATCACACCAACCACCTGCATGTCCTCTCTCACCACATCGATAAACCTTATCTTAGGCCTTCCTCTTTTCCTGTTACCTGGCAGCTTCGTCCTTAGCATCTTTTTCCCAATATACTCTGCATCCCTCCTCAGCACATGTCCAAACCAACGTAATCTTGCCTCTCTGGCTTTGTCTCAAAACCTTCCTACCTGGGCTGATAATATACTTCCTCCTAATCCTGTCCACCCTCATCATACCCAGTGCAAATCTTAACAACTCTGCCACATCCAGCTCTGACCCCCGCCTTTTTGTCAATGCCACTGTCTCCAACCCATATAACATAGCTGGTCTCACTACCTTCTTGTAGACCTTCACTTTCACTCTTACTGGTACTTGTCTGTCCAAATTCACCCCAGACACTATTCTCCACCCACTCCATCCTGCCTGTACTCTCTTCTTCACCTCTCTTCCACACTCGCCATTACTCTAAACTGCTGATCCCAAGTATTTAAACTCATCCACCTTCACCACCTCTACTCCCTGCATCTTCACCATTCCTCTATCCTTCCTCTCATTCACACACATATATTCTGTCTTAGTCCTGCTGACCTTCATTCCTCTTCTCTCTAGAGCATATCTCCACCTCTCCAGGGTCTCCTCCACCTGTTCCTTACTCTCACTACAGATCACAATGTCATCTGCAAACATCATAGTCCACGGGGAGTCCTGTATACAGGTTCATAGGTTGGTACTAGGCTATTAGCCTTAGGGCCTATACAAGCCTAGCTATAAAAATTTTCTGGCTATTTCTTCCCACACTATCTGATCTCATCTGTCAACCTGTCCATCACCATTGCAAATAAGAAAGGGCTCAGAGCTGATCCTTGATGTAATCCCACCTCCACCTTAAATGCATCTGTCACTCCCACCACAGACCTCACCGCTGTCACATTACCCTCGTACATATCCTGTACCACTCTTACATACTTCTCTGACACTCCCAACTTCCTCATACAGTACAACAACTCCTCTCTAGGCACTCTGTGATATGCTTTCTCTAAGTCCACAAAGACACAATGCAACTCCTTCTGACCATCTCTGTACTTCTCCATCAGCACTCTCAGAGCAAACATCGCATCTGTAGTGCTCGTTCCTGGCATGAAACCATACTGCTGATCACCAATCATCACCTCCCTTCTTACCCTAGCTTCCACTATGCTTTCCCATAACTTCATGCTGTGACTGATCAATTTAATCCCTCTGTAGTTACTACAGCTCTGCACATCACCCTTATTCTTAAAAATCGGTCCCAAAACACTTTTTCTCCATTCCTCAGGCATCCTATACATACATATGTGTATATATATATATATATATATATATATATATATATATATATATATATAGATATATATATATATATACACACACACATATATATATATAGATATATATAAATATATATATATATATATATATATATATATATTTAAATTTTATATATATACATATATATCAAATTGTAAACTCTAAGGCAAGTCGAGGAGCTGGAGTCAAGAAGTAAGAAATATAATCAAAGAAAATTTATTGTTCAAATGGTGAGTGCTTTCACAAATAAATTGCTTCATCAGCCCAAATTCAAACAATGATGTCACATCCTTTTATACCCATTAAAATTCAAATGAACCAATCATTCATATGCATCACCTTTAAAGCTACAATATACTAAAAAAATATATATATAATGCAATATATAATACATAATATATACAAATATTAAAACTTATATAACTTAAAAAATAGACAATATATCTTACAAAATATATAATTTTTTTTGGACAACAAAATACAAAATATATAATATATATAATCAATTCGAAAGTGGTTTTGTACGAAACCAACAAAAAACACAAACCAAGGTGCAAAAGGCAAAGCAATGAATCCAGTTACCATCCGACCCAAATGTGTAAAAAATCTGCTTTATTTAACCAAGGTCCACATGCAGTTTGAAGCATAAAACATTAGGCCATGAATTTGTCAAATCTTTCTATACCCGCGGTCCAAAAAATGACAATGTCATCCAGGAACCTACGATATAGGTTCCAACAGTCCTTAAAATCAGAATTAAATATATATTTTTCTTCCCATTTCATAAGAACCAAGTTGGCGTAGGTGGGAGCACAGGCTGCTCCCATCGCTACCCCCTGTATTTGTTTATAAAATTCTCCATTAAAGAAAATAAAATTGTTCTTTAAAATCATATCCATTAGCCATAGGCATGTTAATTTATCATTTTGTGTCAGTGTAACATCTTCGTATATTATATCTTCCAACATTTCTAGTCCTTCTTTGTAGGGAATACATGAAAAGAGATCAACAATGTCAATAGTTATAAATATTAAATTCTCTTGATACAAATCATCCGTTATTTCCCTTAATAAATCCCATGAGTCTCTTAGTATTGTATTTTTGTTAACCCAAAGTTTTTTAAGCTTGTAATCCACGTATTTAGCCAAACTGTGGGTTTTGGACCCCTCTGCTGCCACAATCGGTCTAAGAGGAGGGTCCCATTCACATTTGTGAATTTTGGGTATTCCAAAAATAGCTGGTACTCTGGGTTTCTCTACCTTCAAAAAATAAAATGTGTTGTTATCTATCAATCCTTCATATAATATTTCTTTTAAACTTAAATCTATTTTATTATAGGCAATATTAATCTCATTTAATGAAACCCTAGAATATTTCAAATCATCACATAATATGGTATACATTTTACTTTCGTATAAGATGTTCTCCATTAAAACCACTCCCCCACCCTTGTCAGGTTTCATCACCCTTAAATTTTTATCCCCTTTCAATTGCATCAAAATTTCTTTCTCTTCCTTGTTAAGGTTCCACTTAAAAAACATATTATTTTGTTTTTTTCTTATTTCTTTTTCTAGATTTCTCAATTGGGGATGTAATGGGGGATTAAACACACTTCTTCGTTTTAAATCATTAATGGGTGGGTCTTGGTTTTTAGGTAACATAATATTTAAATTAACTTTTCTTAGGAACATCTTAATGTCCAATAGACTCCTGGTGACATCACCTTTGTAATGTGGAATGTATTTAAAACCTTTTGAAAGCAAGGAAAAAAATTATTTCTTTAATATTGTACTACTAAAATTATATATGGTAAAATTATTGCATATATTCTTTATTCCATTCACTAATATGTGACTTTTGGGAGTGTGGCTCGGGGGGTGTTCATTTAATACCACCTCCTCCCCCTTCTCCCCCCTCTCATCTGAAAATTTGTATTTTGTTGCCCCCTTTTGTTATTTAATCTCTCGGACCTATGCAGGGGTGGGTACTCCCTATCATATTCATCACCATCACAGTAGAAAATTTCTACAGTAATGTTTTCCTTTTCTCCAAAGGGAAATACCTGGTTGTGTCCTAGGTGTTTTTGGTGGGAAAACCTGGGCTTAGGGTAACAATTTTTATTATCATAGTCCCTAAGGTCCCTTTCTAACTTGTTCATTTTCCTACTGACTAATTCATTACTTTTTTATCTATCTCTTCCCTTATATTAAAATATTTAACTTTCTCTTCTTCAATACTAAAGATTAAATCAACCTTAATCTGTTGATCTAAAAGTTCTATTTCTTTTTGCATCAATTCCTGGCATTTTACATTCTCTCTAACCATCAAGCGTAACATATCCACCCCACACTTATTAAACAGTTCAATCAATTCCTTGTAAAGATCAGAATCATATTCTACATTATTTGGAAATTTATAGACTCGCAGGCCCTTAGGTACAATTTCTCTTGAAATACATTCTTTCAGGTATTCATTTTCAATAGTATAGGTTCTGTATTTATACAACATTTTATATAAATTATCAAGTTTAGAACGGTAGGATACACCTATCCCATCCTGTTGGTTCACATTCACTTTAGTTTTAAATGAGTATTTAGTGTATAGCCAGTATAATATATATAACAAAATATAAAAAAATAACATTGTAAAAACATATAGGACATTTAATACATCTATATTTATTTCCTAAATTTCCTACTTCTCAATTTGGCTGTAATGGCTATATGGTCATTGAGCCCTTTACCGAAATGGGCTCTTAACCTCACAATCCAAGTAAGCTCTCTAGTTTCTGTTTTATTAGAAACATCCCCCAACCTAGCATCTTCATATACAAGCTCTAACACCCTAAATCTAAACTGATGGCTAACCCCATTTTTTATAGTGTGCTTAGCTAATGCACTATATGTATGTCCTCGCCTAAAACAATAGTTGTGGTCCCTAATGCGTTCACGAAGACATCTATTCATCTTTCCAATATAGAATGAAGAGCAGACTATGCATTGCTAAGTAGACGAGGTTCTTACTATTACAGTCAGCATTAACATCACATCTATACATGGATGCCTAAATTCAGTGCCTTCTTGTATGAAAGTACAAAAATTACAACCACCACATCTAGTTGTTCCAACCCCTATATCAGTTCTCATTACTTGTCTAATCCCCTCAGGGTAACACAACCTTCGTTTCAAGTTCCTAGTCTTTTTAAAGGTAATGTAGGGTTTATCCCCCATCACTTGAGTAATTTGTTCATCAGTGCGTAATATTTTCGTACCCTGCAGGATATTCCTGATCAGCACATTATGCCCAGTATAAGAAAAAACAAAAGGTATCTTATTTACTGTCCTATTACAGTCATAGGAGGATCTAAAAGCTTCCGAAAAATATGGCTTAGTCCTCCCTTTTTTCATCATTTGAACTTCATGGGTAACCCTACTTACTACTCATTCACCATACCCCCTAGTAACAAAATCAACACTAATATTGTCAAACTCTTGATGTAGATGGCTATCCCTATCAGTTAACCTAGAAGAGTGCATGGCTTGTCCCTTTACAATATTGGTGAAAATGTGTGTGGGGTGCATACTAGTCCTATGCAGATAGGAGGAACGATAACAATCTTTCACATACCTATCAGTTTGTAAATGTCCTTCTCCATCAATCCTAATCAAAATGTCCAAAAATGTATTTCAGTAGCAGAATATTCACCAGTAAATTTTAAAAACTCACAACTACGATTCATATGATCAACAAATCTTAATAGCTCAAGTTGACTTCCTCTCTAAAATATACAAAGATCATCAATGAACCTTCTATATAACACCAAACATTGCTGCGCCAAAGGATATGAAATCAAATTATGTATCGCCCAGTCTGCCATCACCATGTTGACTTAGCTACTGGCCCATAGCTATGTCCAGTGACTGGTGATAGTAGCTCCCATTGAATAGGAATACATTATTATACAAAATAATGTTAAGTAAATCACATAACAGATTTATATGAATTTCAGTATACTTACTACATTGTGTTAGAAAATCTTTACCCATAGAGATCCCTATAGTATTAGGGATCACTATAAACAGTGAGGTCACATCATAACTGGGCATTAAACAACCTTTCATTACATCTATATACATACTCTGGAATAGACTTCCCGTACATGCCAGGCAGAGCACCTCCTTGGCCCTCTTCAAAAGGAACATTGACGATTGGATGGGAGATAGGAAATTCACCCTGGGGATCACGTCAGTCACCCTGCTAGACAAGGGTCCAGGGAATTAAATACTGTGGGAAGAGATATCCAGGGAATTGCTATGGCTAGGCTTGTTTAGGCTGATGGCCTAGTACCAAGCTATGAACCTATACATATACATATATATATATATATATATATATATATATATATATATATATATACACACACACACACACACACACACACACACACACACACACATACATATATATATATATATATATATATATATATATATATATATATATATATATACACACACACACACACACACATACATATATACACACACACACACACACACACACACACACACACACACACACACACACATACATATATATACACACACACACACACACAATTGAATGATCTATCCTAAGCCATGTTTGGATTTCTTCTGTTGCCGTCTGTTCCTGGCATGTCCTTCCCTGTTTCATTTCCTTCACATTATACTTTGCCAGTATTTGTATTTCTATTGATAACTTGTGGTTCCCACTTATCTGCCACTCAAAATTCTTCATATTCAATGGTATCACTCTTTGTTTCTCAAGAATGATAGCCAGAGAAAGGAAAGGAAAAGAAGGAACACAGGCCATGCACCTTTCAATTGTATACATATTCATGTGCCGCACAGTTCAATTAATTTGAGTAAAATGCTCTTTTTGGCCCTGATCTGAGCAATAAATCAAAGGAAGAGTATAATCAGGTCTGTATTATAAATATACTGCATGTTTGTACAGTTCAGAATATAAGCATTGCATAAGAAAGATGGCTACGTTTACGTTTTTAAAAGTTACCTACCTGCTTTATCAGAAGTGACCTGATTAACATAAAGTGTGAATGCAAAGATTGCCTCCCGTGTAGTTGATCAATGTGCAATTGCTCAAGTATCAGTAGCAGAAAGAAAAAAAAATAGATAAACAGAATAATGCAAATCCTTTTTTCTATAGGTTATCATTGTTTATGCAGTTTCTAAAGTGTGTGATAGAAATTACTTACTTGTTTTGGGAAAAGTCTTTCTTCTTTGAGTTGGTACAGCTGTGGAGTTGGTATATCTAGGTTTGATGGGTATGATAGGTTTGCCCCCAACATCAGTGGGTGCAGGGTAGGTGGAGCTTACCTACCTGCAAAAACAATTAAAATGTATTTTTTCAACCTTTTGGATTTTTGGCATTTTTTTTCCTGTCCTTTTGGCTTGCCTGCTTTCAGGAAGTCGGCATTTCATCATAGAAACAACATGATCTCTATATTTTAGTAGAAATAAAGAAAATCTGCATTTAGAAAACGAAGAGGAAAGTTGCTGTAGAGTAAGTCTATAATGAAAGCTTATTTCAAAACTCTGAGTCAGTAATTAAGTACACCTCCTCACAGGGGTGCAGAATTTAAAAGGTGCAGATAAAGATGGTTAGGAAGAGCAGTGATTCTTTGAGGGTCATAGTAGACAAAAAATGAAAAAATGATAGCATGAATTCCGGATATGACAGAAATAAATTGATAACAAATTAGCTTTCTTTAATATTCTGCAAATGTAATGTTAAAATGATTGGAACCTTAAGATATGATTCTACATTGCTTTTAGGCAAGCACACCAAGCAGCTACAAAATATAATGATTGGTGAGGATGGAGACATATTACACTTGCTTCCAACTCACAGGTTCACGTGGATTTAGTTACAGTTTCTCGGAAAAAAATGTCATCTTCAGGCTGTTTTTCTTTGTACCACATTAAAGCAGATATATTTTACACACAAAAGTAAAGTAAATAACTGCTTTAAACAGACAAAGTATTATTCTTTGCTAAGAAAAGGCTGCAGAAAATGAAAATTAAATATTGGCATACCAGCCAAAAATTCAGCCATAGGATTTTTCTCCCTACTCCAGGTTGCAGAGACCTCTACAGTAATTCTAATAATTAGCAGGGTGGTAGAGAGCATGGTCTGCTGCACTAAACAATTGGGGAAGGGGGGAGGTAAAGCCCACCACAAAAGCAAGTATTTTTAAAAGCATCCTTAAGGAGATATTTGCCCAAATGTTTATATACTTTGTCAAGTATGGCTAGCCTTGTATGGCTGTCAGGTATCAAACTGAAAAGTCACTACATTAATATTAATTTGTATAATTATTCCTCTCCATTTGTCTCCCCATCACACACTACATTAATATCCGTCTGTCTAACTACACCTCTCCATTTGTCTCCCAGTCATACACTACAGTAACATCAGTTTGTCTAATTATTTCTTTCCCATTGTCTCCCACCATCATACACTACTCTATCACTCACATGCAACATCTCCTTTATATTAAGAAATATTTTTGTTTTACAAAGTAATAGATTAGTAATATTTTTTCATCTAGGGATTCTGTGTGATTCTACATTCATGCTATCTCTTGGGATGGGTATATATGTTCAGTGCTATACTAACACTGTTAGAAAAAGTATTGTTATCAAGATATAGACACAAGACTCATACTTTAATCTACTGTTGACATAAGAATCTTTGAAGATTTTGCTTTCTACTTATGATATTAGCATGGAACCTGGAAAATGTGAGCAAAAGGTTGGTGAGCAAATTACAACATATTGAGTAGGTAGTGGAGGTAATGGGAAAAAACATAAGACGAGCAATTAGGCACAGCAAGTCATAATACGTGAAATTCTTTCAAAGGAAAAGATAGTGTTAATCTGGATACCAGACTGGGGCTTTACCATGACCAGTCCTTTTTATGCCTTTATGTATGATATTGCAAAGGGCCTGAAAGGAAAGGTTATACATTGGCCAGTGACTGTAAGTTATACAAAGGTGTTAGTGTACAAAGAGATGAGCAAAACTTGAAAGAATATAGGAAATCTTTGAATCATGTTTATGTAAATTCAAAGCAGAAAAAGACCAAATAATGCATATAGCAGAAGAAGAAAAAAACACAAACGTAGTACAGTGCTGGAAGATAAATACAAAGCAAATGAGTCAGAGTGAGAGAAAAGGGACTCAGGGAAAATCAAATGATCTACATGTGAGTAAACAGTAGAAGACATCTGAAAGGAAGGCTAGAGGAGCACCAGGATGTGCAAACAGAATAGTTTCCAGTATAAGCAGTAAGTTAATATTTTATGCAGAATTATTTGCAAAAATCCATTTGAAAATCAGTATAGATTTGGAAATGTCATCTTTATTAGAATGCACCGTAGAAATAGTTGAACATAAGGTATGAATAATGTCGCAGTGACTGCTGTAGAACCAACAGGAGATAAAAAAAGAAGTTCATATGTATAGCACTGGAGGAAGGGCACGAGAGAAAAATGTTATGTTCCTCAGATCAGTTAATGAATTCCTAGTAAAGCTGATCATTCAAAGACAAATGAACGGGATCAGTGAGAAAACAGCATACCAAAAGTTTAGCTGATAAGCTACAAGGATAGCCATGCCTCTCAGCAGTCCCTGATTTTGTGGAACATTCCTTATTTTGCATCATATTTTTTCCAGTCATTCATAAAGATCTGCTGGTACACCATTAAACGTAGTACAGTGCTGGAAGATAAATACAAAGTGGTTGGTTCAGAAAGCCTGCAAAAAGTTATTTCATATAAGGTTCTAGGTAAGTATTGCAGTGTACATGAAAGGCATGTTATCTCAGAAAACATGAAAGAATTAAAAAAAGAGGACAGGTATGGAGTGTTAAGAATGGTGTGGAAAACGCTGGTTAAATGTATCGAGCTTATGCAATAATTAACCAGAATGAAAAGGCTGGGTGTGCCATGCAATCCTCGACAGTTAGCCAGTTAGCAACATGTATGTTCATATCAGCTTATATGGGCTTCTTCTACTTTCAAACAATGGTTAGTGATCTGCTTTAAACAATAATTTTCTTTTGAATTATCTTTGTATTTCCCCTGCAAAAGTGTTTAAAGTTGAGTTTGCAACAACTGATCATATTTCATTTTATTTGATACACAATTAATTTACACTAAAACATCTAAAACATCAGAAGCTCGCAGTCTCAAACAATGAAACTCCTGAGGTCAATAAGCATGCAAAACTAACTTTTTGCATAGGGGCAATCCACCCCGTATCTTTGCAAAATGGAGGTGACATCCCACACCCTTGATTTCTAAATATACTTACTCCAAAGGGACACAATCTAAATGAAGAGGGAGAATGTGGCGAACAAAAGTAAAACTCACATTTTCTTTGTCTGATTCCACAATTCATTGAATGCATAACCTAAGCATTCCTAATATTGCAAAATTCAACTACTCAGAACTTTACCTTTGTGTTACTATGTTCTGAGATTTGTTGAGCTGCTACAGTGAATAGGTTTGTACTTTAAGACTTCATCTAGTAAAAATACTATGTGTATGAAGTTTGACATGTCATCAGTGTCAACCATATAAAAATAATAACGATGGCTGTTAGATTTAATCTCCGAAATGTTTTGGTATTTTCACACTCTACTGTAGCTGATGCATTATAACAGTGTCTTTATGATACTAGGAAATAGTAACAAAGGGAAAAATATTTTTGATTGGTAGACCTGTGCCTTCCACTTCCTGAACACCTTTTCACACGTGCACATGTATTGTATGGTTGCCAGTCAAATAAGCCAGGATAATGTAAAGTGAAAAATTCTTTCAGGGTCAAATGGCTATATTCTGTTTTGAACTAACCATGTTGAATTTTATGCAACACAAATAAGATAGGCTGAAAATAACCTGAGAAATATCCGTTCAGCAGATTTTATTGGAAAGGACAAATTTAAAAACCTCCTGGGAGCGTTATACTGTTGTTTCATTACACTTGAACTGTCTTATCTGACATGACCTTCCAAAAATCTCAGATAGCTATTTTTGCACTAGGCATTACAAGCCATGTTAAACTAGACATTTGTAAGACAAGACTACATGTCTGAGTTACTTGTTCCAAGTTTTGGTACTGTTTTGATTCTTCACACACCCACGGGTTTGTCACTATTATTTTGTATCATGAGACCATCAACAGGTTTTCCTGGGAACATAGCTTTACTTAGATTTAATATTCTGGCTTCTTTAATCTGTTTTGTCTGAAATAACTTTAGAAGATGTGTTTGTTTTGACCATAAAACAAAAACAAAATGTAGGCACAAAAGCTATTTTTACATAAAAAATGTTGCGTACATGATAGTTCTGCCCTGGAAAAAAAAACATGAAAAATGACAATGTCTTGAGGTTTTAGCACAACAAATACCTTTCCTAAATTTCCATTAATAGTTGCATAAAAAAACGTATTTTGAATTTGAAACTTTGTAATATTATGTCAAAACAACTCAAATGATATGCAATTTGTTTGTGTTTGTGTCTTTCAGCTTTTCTCGGTTAGGGGTCGCCACAGTGGAACTCCGGTCCACTAATGATTGGCAGTAGATTTTTATGTGCTGGCTTGCCGGGCCTAACGCACAACCTTAAATGAAGGAACGCCCATTCACGCATGTCGACACACAGAAGACAATCTAACTGAGAATTGAACAAGCAACATCTAACTGTGAGGCGACAACGCTACCGCAGCACCACCACTGCAGTAACTCAAATGATATGCAATATTACTTTTATTTTGGCCACAGTTTGTTGCATTGGTTGGGGGCACCGTTTGTGTAGTAAAATCTCATATTTCCATAAAAAAGTTACAAATATTCCACTTAGAAATGCCAAAAAGACAGCAGCTGTAAATGGGTGCAGTTTTTTCCCTTAACAATGAATTAATAAAGAGTAAACCATGTATAAATATGTGACCCAGGAGAAATAGATGCATTGGTATTAAGTAGTTTGAGCGCCTTCATCTTTTTATTTACAGATTTCATCAGAACCGTTGCGTCTTAATGCTCAAAATGTATAAATCACTTCAAACAGTTATCATATGATACTACAAAAGCCCTGTTTTTAAAGATGAATGCACTTAAAAAGCACTCAGTACTAAAAATATAATGAAACTATTATTAAAGGTCAAAAGGACAAGAAATTAACAAGAATTATTAGAAAAATCATTTTACCAAAAAAAAAAAAAAAAAAAAAAAAAAAAAGAAGAAAGAAAGAAAAAAAAATACTTAACTCAGTATAAATACAAAACATGCATAAAATAAGTATTGTATGCATAAAAAGCATTTCACAGTTTGGTAGCCCTATATTTCAAAATGCTTTTTAAACTTATTTGTCATTCAGCCCTGGATATCTGTTAGCATTTAATTTCCTCTACCATTCTAGTTCTCTTAATTCCAAAGTGTTTTGATAATTTCCACATCTCTACCATGAACAAGAAGTGCTCAACATTCATATAAACTTGTGCATCTTACTTAATGCACTACCCAAATCCTTTCTGTGTATACTGTAGTGGTGCTGATAATTGCATGTCATTAAATGCTTTACAGTTTTGCCTATATAATAGGCAGGAAATGTGCACAGCTAGCTGGACAAACTACACCTTTTGTACCACAATTAAACCTCCCATTATGCTGTTGCACCTTGCTAATTACCTTATCGCTCCCCTTCTCATGTACATTAATATATGGCAACTGAGCACACCTACCACATTTCCCATAGCCCCCACTGATGTTAAATTAAAAGTTAGTAAAAAGAGAGTCACCGGCTTGGTTATTAGTTTTACATGTATGGATAAGGAGTCTGCTGGAAGAACGCAATGGTCTAGGGTTGTTATACAGGGTGACCAGATTTTTGAGTGCAGGGGTATTTTCAGGGTTGTATATAATTTTGTGGGCCATAATCAGTTGGTTATATAATATTAGACTAGGTAGTTCAAGCCATCCAAGCTGAATTAGACTGATGCAATGATGTGTCCTGAAAGGCAGCCCAGTGGCAAACCTGGCAATGTGATTATAACAGATAGTGATTTTGTTCAGGGCAGTCTTACTAGTATTACGGAGAAGAGGGGATGCATACAAGAGACGAGCAATGGCAACCATGGCTGAAGGAGTCAGGAAGCTTTTTATTCTATAAAATGAGCCTAGTTTTTTATTGATGGTTTTGATCAATTGGTTAACGTGTAGGTCAAATTTTAAGTTGTTGTCGATAGTCGCACCTAGTAGTTTTGTAGAGTGGTCAGGTGAGATTATTGTGCCATCCTTCACTTTAATTGTAAAGTTAATGGCGCTAGACCTTTGTGTTGGTGGGAATAACAGCATTTTAGTTTTTTTAGGATTCAGTATCAGGCAACGACTGGTAAGCCACTTTTCTATTGTGTTAAAGGTAGTATGGGTAGCTAACTGTAACTCTGTAGGGGATGTTGCTGAGCAAATCAGTGCAGAGTCATCTGCATATTGGATACAGCTGACTTTAGGTATGACAGTGTTCAAATCATTGATGAAGATGGAGAATAACAGCGAGCCCAATATAGACCCTTATGGTACTGGCTGGGTGTTAGGTAGCAGGGTAGAGAGTTTGGTCTGCCAAAGTACAGCCTGCTGTCTACCACTTAGGTAGAAATTAAACCATTGAAGGGCTTTGGGATCTAGACAAAGTGATTGCAGGGTATGGATTAGTAGTTGGTGATCCACCATATCAAAAGCTTTGGACAGAACCAAAAATAGAGCTGAATGCACAATTTGAGACAGTTTCTGCTGACACAGGTGGCCTTCATGAAGTGTAGTGATTACTATAGTTCAGCAGCCTGATGACATTAGGGAAGAAGCACCCACTGAACATCACTGTTACATACAATATGTATGCACCCACTGAACATCACTGTTACATGCCATACGTCTGCTCCCACTGAACATCACTGTTACATACCATACGTATGCACACCAAGAGCATAACTTTTACATTAAATCAAATAAATGGCCAGCACCAAATGGGAAATTTCCACTTTTTATTGTAGACAGACCGGTTTTGGCCCCAAAAGAGCCTTTATCAATGACACTGATAGATGCTCTTTTGGGACCAAAACTGGTCTGTCTACAATAAAAAGGGGAAATTTCCCCATTTGGTGTGGGCAGTTTATTTGATTTATTGTGTCCATTTGGGCCTTTGCAGTTGCCGGCCGGGCAAAGGTTTTCAGGTCATCACTGTTACATACTATACGTATGCACCCATTGAACATCACTGTTACACACCATATATATGCACCCACTGAACATCATTGTTACATGCTATACGTATGCACCCACTGAACATCACTGTTACATACCATACATATGCACCCACTGAACATCACTGTTACATAAAATAGAGCTGAATGCACAATTTGAGACAGTTTCTGCTGACACAGGTGGCCTTCATGAAGTGTAGTGATTACTATAGTTCAGCAGCCTGATGACATTAGGGAAGAAGCACCCACTGAACATCACTGTTACATATAATATGTATGCACCCACTGAACATCACTGTTACATGCCATACGTATGCTCCCACTGAACATCACTGTTACATACCATACGTATGCACACCGTGAGCATAACTTTTACATTAAATCAAATAAATGGCCAGCACCAAATGGGAAATTTCCACTTTTTATTGTAGACAGACCGGTTTTGGCCCCAAAAGAGCCTTTATCAATGACACTGATAGATGCTCTTTTGGGACCAAAAAGTACAGTTTTGTACCTACCATAAATGTAGATGTTCGAAGATCCACATTGCTGCAGTCCTAACACTTGGGTAGTCCGCTGTCCCAGTCGGCCCGAATACCAAAGTATAAGGCTGACGTCGGTCAAGGCGCATTAGTCTGACGTCAGGACGTCAGGGTACAAATGCGCATGACCGACGTCATTTCCTCAGTCTTTTCTTGCCCAGATGTCAGAAGACCCTAAAAAGATAAGGCCAAAACCAAAAAACACCAAACACTCCTGTACCAAACATATGTACAATATATACAAATTTACAAAAGTACAACCCCACCCACACAACCACCCCTAAACACAGAGGGGAAGGAGGGAGGGTAAATTGGACTGCAGCAATGTGGATCTTCGAACATCTACATTTATGGTAGGTACAAAACTGTACTATGTTCTTCATCTCACATTGCTGCAGTCCTAACACTTGGGTAGAATCCCAAAGCAGAGGTAAGGGAGGCTGGCAAATCACAAAGAAGCTGGAGCTGACAACATGCCCTGCAAAACAGCCGTGGCAAAACCAGCCCTAGATTTAGAGTAGAGAGGAAGGTGGTAATGCTTAGAGAAAGTATGCACTGAACTCCAAGTAGCTGCCTCCAAAATATCCTTAGTTGCCACCCCTTAGAAATGCTGTTGAAGTGGCAGTAGCCCTAGTGGAATGAGGCCTAATCCCAGCTGGAATCTCCTTGCCATGATGGGAATAACAAAATGCAATGCAAAACCCAATCCACTTAGAAATAGTTTGTTTTGACACAGGCTTGCCCTGAGAACTCAAAGCAAAAGAAACAAACAACTGCTGAGACTGCCTAAAATCCTTAGTCCTGCTTAAATAATAACGCAACTGCCTGTGTACATCTAAAGTGTGCAAAATCTTTTCCCCCTTATTTTGGGGATCTGCATAAAAAGTAGGCAAATGAATAGTTTGGTTTAAAGCCACACTAGAAACCACTTTAGGCATAAAGGAAGGATTAGTACGTAAAGATACCCTATCCTTATGAAAAATCAGGAAAGGCTCAACCGCCATAAGGGCCTGCAATTCAGACACCCTTCTTGCAGAGGTAATGGCTAACAAAAAAGCAGTCTTCCATGACAAATATTTCAATTCAGCAGTAGCTGCAGGCTCAAAAGGTTGTAGAGTGAGTTTCTCCAACACAAAATTGAGGTCCCAAGCAGGAGTAGGAGCTCACGTGGGGTCTTATATTCTTTGCCCCTCTAAGAAATTGCTTGAACAAAGGATGAGAAAACAACGGTGGGTCACAATCATAGTGAGCTGAAATTGCTGCAGCATGAATCTTAATGGAAGAGAAAGACAAACCTTTGTCCAATAACTCAGTAAGATATTGAAGAGCCACACTCAAATTTGGCTCAGAAACATCCAAATCCTTTGCTGTACACTAAAATAAAAATTTCTTCCATTTTCCTGCGTACACTTTCCTTGTACTAGGTCTCCTGGCTTCCATAATCACATTCAAAACTTGTTGAGGAAGCTGAGACCTGCTATGGTTCAAAACAGAATATGCCAGGCTGTTAGATGAAGAGAGTGAAGCTTGACATTGAGTAGATGCCCGTCCTTCTGAGACAATAGGTGTGGAATCAAAGGTAAGGGCCATGGAGGCTT
The DNA here is from genome assembly GCF_019279795.1 of Protopterus annectens. Classification (NCBI taxonomy): domain Eukaryota; kingdom Metazoa; phylum Chordata; order Ceratodontiformes; family Protopteridae; genus Protopterus; species Protopterus annectens. The sequence goes on from NC_056744.1 coordinate 1,401,990,991, forward strand.
CCTTACCAGACTCCTCAGCAATGGGTACCAGTGCTGCCGAGGCCAATCTGGAGCTATTAAAATCATCCTTGGCTTGTCTTGTCTGACCTTTAGGAGTACCTTTGGAAGGAGAGGCAGAGGTGGAAAGGCATACACATGAAGATTTTTCCAACTGAAAGAAAGAGCATCCACTTTCCAGGCTGTGTGATGAAACCTTTTCGTGCAAAACTTTGGCAGCTGGTGGTTTAGTGGAGAAGCGAACAGATCTATGTCTGGAGTTCCCCAGGACACTGTCAATGTCTGAAATACATGAAGATCCAGTTTCCACTCGTGGGGATCCATGATTTGCCTGCTTAACACATCTGCTAAGGAGTTCTGTGCTCCTGGCAGAAACCTTGCTTGAAGATTCAGTTGCAAGCTTAACGCAGTCTCCCACAAAATCATTGCTTGCCTGCATAGAGGATAAGAATGTGTTCCCCTTGTTTGTTGATGTACCACATGACAGTTGTGTTGTCTGTTAGAATCAACACCTGCCCTGGAAGAAGAAAATCCTTGAAAGCCAGTAATGCAAACTGGACTGCTAACATCTCCTTCATGTTGATATGTAGATGCTGCAGTCTGGCAGGCCACTTGTCTTGTATCCACTTTCCATTCAGATGAGCTCCCAAGCTGTGTCTGAGGCATCTGTCGTTAGAATCTGACTCGCCTCTGGCCGGGTCACAGAGAGTCCCTTGTTTAGGTGACATTCCTGAGCCCACCACAAAAATTCCTTTTGAATGCAAGGTATTATTTGAATGACAGTGTCCAAATCCTGGCAGTGCTGTGTCCATACATTTTGAGATACCATTGTAGCTTCCTCATATGCAGTTTGGCATTGGGAAGTACCAGAATACAAGATGCCATGAACCCTAAGGCTTGAAGGACTGTCCTTGCAGTCAGCCCGGACTGATGAGATAGTTGATGGAAGTAAAGAGAAAGATTATTTTGTTTGTCCGGGGTTAAAAGGCCATCTGGGTTGCTGTATTCAGTCTCACACCCAGAAAGCACATGTCTTGAGAGGGTACTAGACTGGACTTTATTTCGTTCACAGAATACCCTAGGCATCTTAGCACTGCTATCACATATTCCAAATGCTGAAGAAGCACGTCCTTCCTTGAGCCAGAAGCAGGCAATCGTCCAAATAAGGATAGATTTGTATTCCTTTTAGCCTGAAGAAAGCTATCACTGGAGCCAGAACCTTTGTGAACACTCTGGGCGCAGTAGATAAGCCAAAGGGCAATGCAGAGAACTGATAATGAGAATTCCCAGCTCGAAAACGCAGATACTTCCTGCAAATTAGTCTGATAGGAACATGAAGGTAAGCTTCCTTGAGATCCAAAGTTACCATCCAGTGATCTTTGCCCAGCAGAGGTAAAAGCTGTTGTAACGTCAACATTTTGAACTTGGGAATGTCCAGATAAGTGTTGAGGATAGACAGATCCAAAATTGGTCTCCACGTGTTCCCCTTTTTTGGTACTAGGAACAGGCGAGAATAAAATCCTAGGCCCCTTTCTGGCACAGGAACCGGCTGAATGGCCCCTATTTGGAGCAACAGAGAAATTTGCCTGTGAGCCTCTTTCCTTTGTTGAGGAGGAATGTCTGGCATGCCTTTGAAAGGAGGCAAGGTATGGAAATAAAACCTGTAACCGTGGTGAATGATATCCAATACCCATCTGTCTTGGGTAATTAAACTCCAGTTTTCTTTGAAAAGTGCCAACCTTCCTCCTAAAGGTGCTGCCAGACGAGAAGATTCTGGCAGCTGAAAAGGCAGGTCATTGGGTCTGTTTACGAAAGGACTGACCCCTGCCCTCACCAGAAGACTGAGCAGGTGAACTCCCTGTTCTAGGCCTAAAAGAACCTTGAGCTCTGCCCCTACCACGTCTAGACCTACCCCTAGACTGGGAATCATAAGCAGGATATGTCCACCCCTTGGTAGGCCAATTTCTACTAAACTTGGAGGCTGAACCTGCAAAAATCTTTAACAGTCTGCATAGACTTAGCCTTGTCTTCCATTTTCTTTAGAACTGCTTCCACAGGCGAACCAAACAACACATCAGATTGTAAAGGAGCATCTAAAATCCTTGTCTTCACATGCTCAGCTAAATTCTGATCCCTCAGCCAGGCGTGCCTGCGAAGAACCAAACCAGTGGCAGCCACCCTCGAAGAGGCCTGCACAGCATCAAAACCACATTGCAAAGAATGCTTACCCACCTGTTCAGAAACATGAACTAAATCCTGCAACTCTTTACACTCAATACCTTCCGCCAAAGCATCTACCTTAGACTTTAATTGTGAAAGGAGATAATTTTGGTATTTCAACATGTGAAACTGGCAATTCAAAGCTCTCATGGCCAAAGTGGAAGAAGTATACACTTTCTTTCCCCATCTATCCAAAGCCCTTGCCTCTTTATCCGGAGGAACAGGATTTTTAACAACAGAAGCCTTAACACCTTTAGGCCCCTGTGAAACAGTTTCTGGGTCTGCCCTAGCACTCTTAAAAAGATACTTATGAGCTTCAGGCACCCTATAATATCTATCCGGTTTAACTGGAGCAGGAGGCAAAGAATCAGGGTTCAGAGAAGCCTCTGCAAAACATCCTCCACCACATCTAGAACAGGAGGTATAGCTAAAGGCCTATGCTGGGGTAGAAACAAAAATTCCCTAAGCCTTTTCCTGGAATCAGAGAAATCCTGACCTTCCCATTTAAAATGCTCCCTCATGGAATGAAGAGTCTCTGAAAATGAAAAATCCTCAGGAGGAGAAGCAGAAGGAGTAGAATCATCCACATCAGAATCAGAATAAGGGAATACTCCTGCAAGTCTTCAGTCGAAGACTCAGAAGCATCCGAACTCTGCTCAAAACTCCCAAGCTCAGGTTCCACCCTAGGCCTCTTATCAGGAGGGGGCATAGAACCTCTAATCATTGTAATCAAATCTTCTGCCATCTTAAGCATATGCTTCTTAGGTACAGACCCTGAAGAACTAGGGGTAACACCTGAAACAAAACCTGGCCTGCCCTGGGAGAAGCCTTGGAAACAGCAGGGGAGGGCCTAACCACCTTAGGAAGGGAGGGAAGAACAGCTACCTGAGAAGCCCCTTCCGCCTGGCCTACCTCCTGAGAGGCCACATTCTGCAGTAATAAAGTCTCTCCCTGGGATTCCAAAGAAATTTCTGGCTGAACCTCTGGCTCCACCGAGCCCTCTAAAGAACCGACGTCCGGCACGGACGGTTCTTCCAGCCTAGGCTTTGCTGTTTTGTCCTTGCGCTTTTTTGACGAAGCGGGCGTCGGAGCATCCGACGGCATTTTATAATTACACCGCTTCCCAAAAACTAACCTGGCACAATCTAATCTTCTCTTTATAGTGCGTTTGTTAAATCTAGCACAAGAGCGACAGCCAACAACGTCGTGCTCAGGCCCTAAGCAAGGTATACACAAGGTATGGTAATCCCTATGAGGTATCTGTTTCCCACAAGAAATACAGTTATTCACTTTTTCTGACATCCGGTAAAATACTGAGGCAAGAAAAACCAAAATATTCCCCAACGGGGTACTTAGCCAACTTGGATTCGGTCTGAAACTCCGACTTCGGAAAATCTCAGAACGCCAACCTGCACTTGCAAAACTGCTTCTGCATCGGACCATGCGGCAAAAAAGACTGAGGAAATGACGTCGGTCATGCGCATTTGTACCCTGACGTCCTGACGTCAGACTAGTGCGCCTTGACCGACGTCAGCCTTATACTTTGGTATTCGGGCCGACTGGGACAGCGGACTACCCAAGTGTTAGGACTGCAGCAATGTGAGATGAAGAACATCTGGTCTGTCTACAATAAAAAGTGGAAATTTCCCCATTTGGTGTGGGCAGTTTATTTGATTTATTGTGTCCGTTTGGGCCTTTGCAGTTGCCGGCCGGGCAAAGGTTTTCAGGTCATCACTGTTACATACTATACGTATGCACCCATTGAACATCACTGTTACACACCATACATATGCACCCACTGAACATCATTGTTACATGCTATACGTATGCACTCACTGAACATCACTGTTACATACCATACATATGCACCCACTGAACATCACTGTTACATACCATACATATACACCCACCGAACATCACTCTTACATACCATACATATGCACCCACTGATCATCATTGTTACATGCTATACGTATGCATCCACTGAACATCACTGTTACATGCCATACATATGCACCCACTGAACATCACTGTTACACACCATACATATACACCCATGGAATATCAGTGCTACATATCATATGTATGCACCAACTGAACATCAGTATTACATACCATACGTATGCACGTACTGAACATCACTGTTACACACCATACATATGCACCCACTGAATATCAGTGTTGCATACTATATGTATGCATCCACTGAACATCACTGTTACATACCATACATATGCACCCACTGAACATCACTGTTACATATCATACGCATGCACCCACCAAACATCACTGTTACATACCATATGTATGCACCCACTGAACATCACTGTTACACACCATACGTATACACCCACTGAACATCACTGTTACACACCATACGTATGCACCCACTGAACAGCACTGTTACATGCCATATTTATGCACCTACTGAACATCACTGTTACATACCATACATATGCACCCACTGAACATCACTGTTACATACAATACTTATGCACCCATGGAATATCAGTGTTACATGCCATACATATGCACCCACTGAATGGCAGTGTTACATACCATACATATATACCCCTGAGCATCACTGTTACATACCATACATATGCACCCACTGAACATCACTCTTACAAGCCATACATATACACCCCCTGAGCATCACTTTTACACACCATACGTATGCATCCACTGAACATCACTGTTACATACTATATATATATATATATATATATATATATATATATATATATATATATATATATATCTATATATATATCTATATATATATATATATATATATATATATATATATGCACCCACTGAACATCACTGTTACATACCATACATATGCACCCACTGAACATCACTCGTACAAACCATACATATGCACCCACTGAGCAGCACTGTTACATGCCATATATATGCACCTACTGAACATCACTGTTACATACCATACATATGCACCCACTGAACATCACTGTTACATACCATACATATGCACCCACGGAATATCAGTGTTACATATCATACATATGCCCCCACTGAACGTCAGTGTTACATACCATACATATGCACCCACTGAACATCACTGTTACACACCATACGTATGCACCAACTGAACATCACTGTTACATACTATATATATATATATATATATATATATATATATATATATATATATATATATATATATGCACCCACTGAACATCACTGTTACATACCATATTTATGCACCCACCGAACATCACTGTTACATACCATACTTATGTACCCACTGAATATCAGTATTGCATACCATACGTATGCACCCACTGAACATCACTGTTACATACTATATGTATGCACTCACTAAACATCACTGTCACACACCATACTTATGCACTCACTGAACACCACTGTAACATACAATATTCTGCACTTCTTGTCTGAAATAGCTTATATTGCTTACCTATCACAGTTTTAAATCATTTGTGAAATGGGTTTCATCCCCTGCACTCCCAACACAGAGGGAGGAGATGTGTCCAATGCCCTTACTAACTGAATGCTTAATGTCATCGACTTTATCTCTAAATTCTTCTAAACTGCAGTCATACCAGTAGCACTACTCCTACCTGTAAAATATATCCTTCCTTTTGTGGATACATAAGGAGCAGAAATGAAGCTGCACAGGATAAATGTCACTTGCTCTATAAGAGTCTAGTTTTGTGTTTAGCTTTATTTTATATATATATATATATATATATATATATATATATATATATATATATATGTATATGTATATATATATATATATATATAGAGAGAGAGAGAGATGTCATATCAATGGCAGAGCCACCACATATAAGTAGTTGATTATCACTAGCTGTAAGCAAAGATCTGCACAATGATGGCGCATGGAATGGGGGTGGGAGTCTGACCTTCTCTATGACAATACTCATACCTAAACATCATTTAAGTTCAAAGCAGTTCCTAAATTCCCCTGTGGAAAACTTACCACAGGTTCCCCACATATCCCCCTGACAAGTGATCTGTTACCCACTGTAATTTGAATGCTACTCTATATTGGAAGCCAGACAACACAGATGGGTATATGTTTGGTAACCTAGCATGAGACAGTGTAATATGGATTTAACATGGACTTCTTGTCAATGTACTGACAGTATTTGTAATGGAGAAATCAGTAAAAAAAAACTACAGATGTTACTTACAGTCCTTCTAGGAGTCATGATAATATTAATGCTAATTTACTCAGCATACAAATGATATGCTATTAACATCTAAACAATTACAGTTGGCGATAACACAGAATTTGAATAGGTTGAGAGGTTCAGAATAAGAAATGAGGATTAAGTATGTTTGTCTGTTTGCCTGTGTTACAGAAATTCAAAGATCTGCTTGTTCAGCAGAGAAAATATGGAAGTTGCAGTGATAATCTGAGTAAGAAAAGGATGACAGCAGACATTCACTAGAGCACTGCAGCTAAGAAACGCAAAACCTGAAAAGTGCATCTCATCTTCCATTTTTCAATTGTATACATTTTTAACCAGGTAAATCTATTGGACACAAGAACATCTTTCCAGGGGTAACTAGGGAAGTCTGCTTGATTTAATGATGTGCTCAGAGTGGGCAAATGGAATTTGAAGCATTAAATGCTGAATCCTTAGCTATAGGATGCAACAAGTTAACAGCTCAGAACTTTAATCCTCTGCACTAACTGCCTGACTGTGCTCTCTGTGATCCTTCTCAGTCAACGGCTTGATATTATTACACTTCTACAAACTGCATCTACTTTTAAATCAGCAAGTTCACCAAAGGATAGCCCCAAACAGCAATGCAATGAGTGTACCTTTGTAAGAAAGGTTTCTTGATTTTATAGTTTTACCTAACCCAATACAGTCGCAAAAAAGGTCCACTATTCATAGCCATTATATTTTCATTAATAAATCACTTTCCACATCTTTTTATCTTATAATTTTTCTTGAAGGATTTACATTATCACTTCTATCAATGATTGATCAGACTTTATATTTTCAAAGGGCTTACATCTCTCCTAATAAAAATATTCCTAGGGTTGCTTCCCCTTTTCATTGTCCCCCATTCCACTTTCTTTCCTCCATCACTTCTAGCTTCCTCAACTGCTCTGCCTTCATTGTCAGGTTTCTATACCAAACAGTAGTACAAGTTACACCACTGTTTTGTACACCTTACTTTCAGCTTCTTTAGCATTCTTCTATTACAAGCTATCCCTGATACACTGTGCCAGCTGGCTGCACCCCTTCTGATTTTAGCTTTGACCTCCTCATTCAGACATTCATATTACTCCACCACATCTCCCACATACTTGAATCTGTTTGCCTGTTCCACTGTTTGCCATTTTATCTCAGCTTTCATCTTCTAATTTCCCCCATTTGCTACGATAACAACTAACTTGTCTGAACTCAGTTTCATCCTACAAGCCTTCAGTTTTGCATTCCATTCTAATATCATTTGCTGAAGTTCTTATTCAGTATCTATCTCTAATGTCACATGATCTGTATACAGCAGCTTTGTTAATCTGTCCCTCTGGCTTATTTGCTAATGTAGTCCATCACCAGTATGAGCAGCAGTGTGCTCAGAGCTGAACCCTGATGCATACCGATTTCCACTGTAAATTCCTCTGTGAGTTTGAACATTGCTCGTACCTGTGTTATCGGGTTCTTGTGCATAGCCAGCACTAGCTCATCTTCTTTGGGAGCTTGCCATATTTCTTTTTTAAGTCTAGAAAGGTCCAGTTGGAGTCCTTACTCATCTCTTACTTCTCACCTCCCTGTCTTACTGCAAACATTAGGATGGTCATGCCGCATCCTGGTCTGAATCCAAAAAGCTCATCTCCCATTTCACTTTCCACTACTATGCATGATCATTTATCACTCACCCTCTGCATTACTTTCATGCAGTGTGACAGGATATTGATACCCCACACTTGTGAATCTCACCGCTGTTCTTGTGTACTGTGGTACTATAATGCTTGTTCTCCAGTCATTTGGAATACCTGTTTTTCTCTATACTGCTGTGAATAACCTCTGGAGCTATTTCTCCATTAACTCTCCCAGCATCTTGATCATTTCTGCCATCCTCATCTGAGCCTGCTGCTTTCCCTGACTTATATTTCCATAGAGTTGTTTTTACTTCCTCTTTCATTGTAGGCTGTGTCTTGGGCAGTACAGCTTCTGTGGGGGGTTTCTTCATTCATAAGCTGCTGGAAGTTCGTCCATCTGTCTTTCATATCTTGTAGGCTAGTCATCAAGTTTTGCTAGCATCCCTTATGAAGGGTGTCTGATGACTATCTTCTTTATCTTTGTGTCTTTGCCTTGCAACCTGATAGAAGTTTCTTTGCACCCTCTACTGAGTCACTTTCCAGAAGCTGGTAGAATGCATCTGATGGTTTGTTTTTTGCTATTACAACAATTATTTTAGCCTCTTTATTAGACAACCACTATTTCTTCTTAACCTGGTCCATTTTTTTTTTTTATCGCCTGCTATTTCCTACGCTCCTTCTTTCTTTAAAATAATTCCTGGACGTCTGAATTCCACTACCAGCATTCCTTATGTATCTCATTTCCCTACTTGGTTCAGCCACATATCTGTTCTATATTTCCTGCACATGCTGCAGTGAGATACTGTCATTCTTCAATTCCACCTAGTTCCTCTTCTTCCTGATCTGCTGAAGACCTGAGTATTTCCTTGACTTGTGTTGTCACTCTATTCAAATTCCAGGTCTTTATCCAAGTTCCTGCTGACAGTAGAGACTTCTCTGATGACTGCTTATGGCTAGTTGTTGCTACCAGTGTTTTATGCTGTGGGCAGATTATTTCACTGGGGATGACTTTGCAGTCTCTGACTGTACACAAATGCCTTTTCTTTACTAGCAGAAAGTCATCCTGAGTTACGTGTTGGCCATTCTTGTATACAATCTTAGGACTGTCTGTCTTGCCAAACCACATGGTTTCCACCTATATGCTATTTACCTGATAGAAGACTAGAACAGGTTATTTTCTTCACTCCTGTTGCCTCACCCATGTGGACTCATGCTGTCTTCATAGCTTGCTCTCTCTGCCCCTCTATGAGCATTCACGTCCCCATTATTAACACCAATTTATGTTGTCCTGCTTTATCTAGTAGGTCCTGGAACTGCTACCTAAATGCACTCTTTTCCCTACTATAACAGCCCTGTTGTAGGGCATTGGCAGAGATAAGGGATACTGCCCTATCTTTAACCTAGAGTCTAATTGCCATGAATCTATCACTATTATGATTACAACCATCACTGTCTTCTGAACACTCTCCCTCATTGCATTTGTGCAGCATTTCTAGTCTTGACTCCCCCTGAGTAGTACACCCTGGTTTTGCTGCACTGCCCTACTACCGTGTCTCCTGGATACATAGACTGTCCAGTTTCCTCCTTACTATCATGTCATCCACTTCCAAGCTGCATCCTGACATTGAACCTGTACTAACTGTAGCAATCTTAAGGTCATGTTTTGGCAAGTTTTACATTCAGCTTATGATCAGCAGAATATTATAAGTAATCCTAGCTGGGCAAGTGGACGCTAGTCAGACAGTTTTTAGCCCTAACATGGCACACAGTCTTTGATCCATGTTCTCCTACCTAGAGAATACTGTGCACTACAGTTAATGCCCAAAGCAGCTGGTCTCTACAAATCTTCCCCCAATAGCCTCTACCTACTGACATAAATACATTAATACAATCCTTAAATGGGTAAGTACACTGGTTCAAAGACCCTTTTCATGCATGTCACAGGCCACAAGACATTTAAATAGAATTATTGTCACAACACCTTATAAAGAAATTACATGAGTTCTCATGTATAACATGCAAGGTAACAAACATTATGTTGTATGTCTACTACACCTTAAATTCTTTGTGGTTCTTGTGCTCCATGTGGACTATGGATTATGCAGATTTTGTTTTTCTTACATTTAATATCTGCTGCTACACTGGAGTCCTGTTTTTGAGTTTATCTTTCTCTTTCTTGATGCAATTTCTATCCCTCTTATTGAATCTATAACTTGGAGACGATGTTAGGTACAATCGTGGTACTCAGTCATAGTTGTCATTCAGAGAAAGATTACTTGTCTGCAATATTAGAGACAAGGTTCAGTTACTGGTTTACGTACCAAAGAAATAGCCAGGAAGGGGGGAAATGTTCAGTTTATTCTGGACCAGAGATCTTTTCTGAGGGAGAGGAAGTAAAAAAAGGCAGACAGTGTGAAACTGCAAGATATTTTCTGACAGAAGCCTGATGTTAGCCCTAGAGAGAAGGAGACAGCCAACCTTCACAGATTTTGAAAGGTAGCATTAGTGGTTAAGGTAGAGCAGCCATTTGTGGTAGGTGTGAGTCTGTACAATACGGTGTTAGTGGCATGCTGCTTAGTGTGTAGGATATCAACACATGCTGAATGGAAATGCCCATATGTGATGCACTGTGTACATATCTCCCAGACTAGTGAAAAGCAAGTTTGTGCATTAGGAAAAAAATGATTATATTTTAATATACAATGATTGTAACTTCTGCTTTTGCTGAGAAAGACAGACGATGTCAGGACAGGCTTGAAGTAAAAACAATGAAAAAGTAAACAGGTATAAATCTAGATATTCATATATATATATATATATATATATATATATATATATATATATATATATATATATATATATATAGATATACAGAGAGAGAGAGTCCTATCATTGCATCAATCGCACAAATGATTGACACCTACAAGATAGACCCCCAAATGTTGGGGGGAATAGTCAAGTGCAATATTAGACAAATATCTTAGGCATTTCAGTCTGTAGTTTGTTTTGTATTACTTTAAATATGGTAGTTAGTTTAACTCAGGGGAGGGTATTCTTTTTGTATATGAGTGTTGGTAACTGTCTCTGCTCTTTCTTGCAATTATTGGGAGTGGTGTTGTATTTGTTAGTTACGTTTATTCCTCTACTTGTATGTGTTGTTTCACTTTGCTTTGTAATCTCAAGAATTGAGCTGATGCACGAAATTTCGTTTAGGCTACACATGTGTAGTTATAAATGACAATAACATTTATTTTGACTTTGACTTTGAATGTTATGTACAGCAGGCTTTTTATTGTTAGAAGAAAATGACCAAGCTATCCACTTGTGTTGTACTGACAAGCTTATTAAAAGTTGTGAAATATGTCATGTCTGCATCTAATAGATGTTGTTTTTATTGCTCTGAGTGCATCAATAAGGCATCATAAGAAGAACATCAATGAGTGCTGAAAAGCCATGAAGCTGGAACACTTGTATGTCCTTAATAGGTCATTAATATATTCCCCATAGGTCTCCGTCAGCAGTAGGTTTAAGGTATTGCATAATGAAGGTTCTGGTTTGCCTGGGTCTTTTTGTTTTTCTTAAAATAAAATTTTTGTTTTCAATTAAAATAACATTTACATAATATTTTTAAATAACATTTTAAACAACTATATACAATATTTACAATAGCCTGACTTTCAACTATATACACTGTATGTTATTAAATATAGAAATAACAGAGCCGTTATCAGAGATAAAATAATGATTATTGCAGAGTGTCCAACAAAGATACAACTTTCTTCCAAGGATTATTTATCAATGGCCTGGGATAGATTCATATTTCTTTGATTTTTATTTCCATCGATGCAGTTGTCTTCAGTAAAGTGTGGAATTCTTCCAAGGTCGGGGTGTATTTGAATTCCACCTTCTGGTTATGCATTTCCTAGATATAGCAAGTATTGTCCATAACAAATACATATTTGTCTTATTCAGATAGGGACCTGCATTTACATTTAGTATAATCAATGCTTTAGTTAAGGTAAAGGATTCATTAAATAAAGCCTGTAAAAAATGATTGATTCCATTCCAATATGATTTAATTTTATTACATTCATAAAAATATGAATCCAGTCTACTTTATTTGACTTTTCACACCTCCAGCAAAACCCATTTGTAGTAGTACTGATCTTTTTAATTCTATCTAGTGTTAAAAATGCTCTATGTAAGCATTTCCAGTTAAATATTTTTCAATACTGTGTGTTAGAGGTGTAATTAACTGATAATAAGATGTTGGTTTTAATTTCTTCTGTTAACCCTGTTGGCCCTCTTCAAAAGGAACCTTGACGATTGGATGGGAGAAAGGAAATTCACCCCAGGGATCACGTCAGTCGCCCTGCTAGACAGGGGTCCAGGGAAGTAAATAGTGTGGGAAGAAATAGCCAGGGAATTGTTATTGCTAGGCTTGTATAGACCCTAGGGCTGATAGCCTAGTACCAACTTATGAACTTATGAACCTATGAACTGTAATGACTGACCTTTTGTTAAGAACTGCCAGTATGACGGTTTGGAAATTGTTTTATATGTTATTAACTCTTTATATAGATTTGAAATTGAATTTTTCTTTTCACAATTATTATATATAAATTCATATAGAAAACTTAATAGATTTGGAATATCTTTAAATGAGGAATTATTAATTAATCTGCATAAATCTTGAGTGTACATTAGAATGCTTTGTAGGGTTAACCAGTCATGTGTTGGAATATTGTAAGTAGTTTTTTATCATATGTATGCTTAAAACATTTAATTTATTTACACATTGAAACCAGCATAAGAATCCATTTTGTTCCCAGGAGGTTATTGTTTCCCTATATATTTTGTGAGGAAAGTTCTTAGTGATGGTAAATGGGGTTAAAAGGTCAAACCAAAGTTTTAGATCTATGTTTGCATTGATAAGTTTCCTAAAGGAATTGATGTGATGGTTAGTCAGTGTTGTTTTAGAAGGTTTTGTCATATTATATTGTATACCTATGCATAGTATGTACCATGGTTTGTTTGATTTGTCTAATATTAAAATAATTTTTAACACATTCAATTCATTTGTTAATATAGCTGTTGTTAATTCTTTCCAGTTGGCAAAATAATTTGGGCTTATCCAGTCTATTGCAGTTTTAAGCACAGATGCTTTTATATATCTTTCTATTTTTGGGAAGTTCAATCCTCCTTGTTTCCAGGGTCTAATGTGATGAGTTAGAGCTACTCTATTCTTTTTGGGATACCATAAAAATTTTATTAAACATGAGTGTATTTCTTTAAGAATGCATTTTTCAGGAATTAACTGTATTGCTAATGCGATATATAGTATTTTTGGCAATAAGACCATTTTTATTAACTGCAATCTGTCTTCAAAAGTAAATATAATTTTGTTCCACTTTTCTTTATGTATTTTTATTGTTTCAGTAATGTTTTTTATAATTTATTAATGTTGTTTAGTTTATATTTTTGCATAACACTATTCCTAAATAATTTAGCATAAGTTTGGTTTTCCTATGATGGATTTATCTGTAACTTGTAGTTCTTTTTTCTTATTTTAAAATATAAATTTTAATTTTGATCTATTAAATTATAGACCTGAAACCTTATAAAATGTCTTCATTACTTCTTCTAGCTCTCCTAATGACTCTCTGGAGTTTGATAGAGTTAATAAAATATTATCAGCAAAAAGCATTATTTTAGATATGTACTGGACTTCTATTCCTTTTATTCTTGGATTATTGTGTATTAGTTCTGCAAGTATTTCTATAGCCAAAGCAAATAAAATAGGAGAAAGGGGGCATCCTTGTTTAGTACCTTTCATTATATGGATAGATTCTGAGGTGAAAGGACCTAATTTAATGTAGGCTAAGTTTTATATATATATATATATATATATATATATATATATATATATATATATATATCTATATATATATATATACATATATATGTTTTTGAGTAATAAGATGAAGGGAGGAGGACATTCAAATAATGTTAGTTTTAAATAGCTATTCCCAGCTGAGGGAACTGAAAGCTTTTTCTATGTCTAATTCGATTACAAGTGTTTCTCTATCTTCTTTATTCACATAGTCTATAAGAGTAAGTATCCATTTAATATTATCATGTGTGTGCCTGTTATATATAACTCCAGTCTGATCATTATTAATTGTCTTTGAAAGTGGGATTTTCATTCTGTTAGCTACGATTGACATGAATATTTTGTAATCATTATTCAGTAATGATATCGGTCTGCACGAGGTGCAAAGGTCTGATGGTTTATTATCTTTTAGAATTGATGTTATGAGAGAATATTTCCATGAGGGTGGTATTTTTGCTTCTGACTGGACTTTCTAGCAAAGTTTTATGAGAAAGGGAGATTACTGTTGTGGGGAAGAGTTTGTAGATTTCCGTAATTATACCATCTATCCCTGGAGCTTTGTTAGATTTGCTTTCTTTTATCTTGTCAACAATTTCTTTGTAGAATATAGATTTTTGTAGGTCTAGTTTTAAGTTTTCTGGATTTTTTTTATATTGATAAGGTTTGCATCTAAGTTTATTTGGTTGGTAACTAAATCTTCTTTTTTGAAGTGTTCCATATAATGGAACCAAAATGCTTCAAGGATATCTCCTATATCTGATACGTTTCCCCTTTTCCTTTCATGATATATACTACTAATGTTATTTGCTTTAGATTGTATTTTAATTCTTGTAGATAAGTTATGTAGATATATGTGGGAGGTGGCTAATGAGTTTATTTTAAAATTTTCCAAGGCTAGACAAGTTTTGTGTGCTAGAATTTCATTATATCTTTTTATTTAATTCCTCTTATTACTTTTTTTGACTTCTGGACAATTCTGATTTTTTTTTAGATTTTGCTGTCAAGAGTCTGGTTTACAAGTCTAATGATTCAGATTCCCACTCTCTAACTTTGTTTTTGTACTAGCTAAGGGTCTTACCAAATAAATATGCTTTTAATGAGTCCCATATCATGACTCTACTGATTTCTGTTTTATTATTAATTTTAAGAAATAATTGTAGTTCTGACAGCATCCAGGGTCTGAATTCTTTAATTTTCGTGATATATGATAGAATTCTAGTTGAGAAGATTAAAGATTTAAACTCTATTTGGAGCTTCATTATGAGAGTGTCATGATCTGAGAAGGGGCATGGAACTATTGAGAAGTTGAGGATTTTTGTTTGTAAATCTTGAACTACGAATAATTTGTTTATTCTGGTCTGTGTTCCAAATCTATGGTCTTTGTAAGAAAATAAGAAGGATTTATCATCTTTTACTTTAAAAGTGTCTATTAAATGAAATTAATCAATCCATCTTTTTAAGGATTTTGAAATAGTTGCCATGCAAAAAGACTTCTTGGTGCTTTCAGATGCTTCTAAGGTACAATTAAAATCTCCTCCCAGTATAAGATTTCCTTTGTAATTGTTGGAAATAAAACCTAGGTGTTTTTTAACCGTTCCTGCTCCAATTCCTGGGAAACAATATAGATTAGCTAAAGTCCATATTCTGTTATTAAATTTAATTATAACAGATGCTAGTAGACCTTCTTTGTCTTCATATTTATAAAAAACTTTTGGAGTGATTATGTTTTTCTTCCAGAGAATTGATACTCATTTTGTCTTTGTTCTATATGATGATTGAGCTAAGAATGTATAGTCTTTAGGGTTCCAAATAAAGTTGTCATTAGTCTTAAAATGTGTTTCCTGGAGAAATACTACTTGTGCCTTATTTAGGTTTAAATATTTTAGTAAGTTTGATCTTTTACTTGCATTATTTAAGCCATTAGTATTTAATGATAAGAATGTTAAATACTTTTCAATTTATTGTTGGAAGAAACATTTTGCTTCTTTTTTTATTTTGATTATAGTAGTTATACCATATTCTCTAATAACATTGAATGTTATTTTTATATGTGTGTAAACTTGGGAGTGCAATTTAATGTTCTTTCTTCTTTAAATACAAGTAGGGTCAAATTCTGGTCAGGCTTTTAAAAAGTACTTCTATAAAACATTAATTCTAAAGTATCAAATACAAGTAAATATGAATTTCCGATTAAACATGAAATGAAAGTCATTCCTAATCCAATAGATAAAGATAGCTATATTGGATTATCGCGCATACCTTTAACCAACAATATCTACTGAGCTCCATATATTAAATTATTATGTGGAGAATTTTCTTAACAGAGATATGAAATTCTATATTATTCTATTGTTATTCTATAGTATTTTATATATCAGGATGGAATGTTCATAGTGTAAACATTTTTTATGTTGACTTAGAAAATATCCAATATTTAGTTACCCTTAAGAGATCCCAAACATGTCAGATATGTCATTTCGGATAAATTAAATGTAACAGAGGAGCATACACTAAATAAGCCAACAAAAAGATTATTACTAAATTAATTTGACTGAAAGGACTCTGTAGGAGACAATGAGTGATTACCAATGAAATATGAATTTACTGTAGGTGTACTGCCTTCCTTTACTTTCCCACTCTTCAACTCACCAACTTCAACTTACACTTATGAAAAGACATGGCTTATCAGTGGCATCCTGACTCTGAGCAGAGGCGCCCTACATTCTAGTGTGCAGTGCTTTTACATATTTATAGATTTACAGAGCAGAGTCTAACAATGAACTATGATCACCCTGACAATTCCGACCCTGCATGGGACACCTCCTGCTTCCTGAAGGGGTAATCACATCAGGTCTAGAATGAATGTGTAGGTACCCATGTGGTAATCAAGACTTACTTTAGGTAAGTATTAATCAAATGGTGTTTAGAGCATCTTAGAGAGTTCTCGGGGCAGTTTGAATACTCTTAAACCTCTCCTCCCTTGATAAAAAACAGAGGTTTCCTTCCCTTTCTTTCCCTTGTTTTAAATCAGTACTAATAAAAGAAATTCAGCAAACATAGGTAAACTGAAATAACATTCGGTAGTCCGTCTTGTACATGACTCACAATCCATTAAACAAGTCATTGACTAACATCACTCTAGTAAACTCTAGTAAACATTATAAAGACAAATTAGAAATAATTTCCTAGCTCTTTAAATTTTCTGATAAAGCAAAAAGTTAACAATAAGCTGTTTTAAATAGAAGAGTAAAGCATTTCATTTTTTCCTTGCATATATACATTTTTGCCTATACTGTAATGTCAATAGCTGTCTTTAAAATCTGTACAATACTTCACTTCTTCAAAGCATTCCTTTTTCAATTCAGGTTTTGTTTTGCTAAAACGGCAACAATATTTCAGGGGCACAATTAATATTTAGTCTGATGTTTCAAATAAATAACTTGTCAGTTTCCAATTGAGTTAGTATAGAATGTATGGTTAGTGCAAATATAACATGTTGCAAAAGTAATATGTATCTTTTCGTGTGCTCTAGAGACTGTCATATGCAAGTGACATATATAATGTAGCATGTATAGAGCAGATAGCTTATGGATTCAGATTGTTAAAGTAAGTTATGCTTATTAATCAGGCAGTTTCATTTAAGTTCACAAATAATTTGGGGGCATTTCAGTTGAGTTTTCAGGAATGTGTAGTCCAATGTGAGTTATTTACAAGTTGTTCTATTAAGTTATGTAATTTACCCTTCCATGCACTGCAATTCAATTTAATAGCTAAACAACTACTTTTTTGTTATTTGTTATCTGCGAGGTTAAATGCACTTCACAGATTCACAAAGTCCTTAGAAAATGCCACAGTTGTTTTCTGTTGCCATGACAATGCAAATATATCAGTTCCTAATCGGTGAGTGTAAAAAAAAAAACTGAAATAGTTTACGAGGCTGATAGAATGTAAAGAAAACTTCACTTCACGCAAGCAACAGTTCATCTTTCCCTCATTTTATATATTATGTTAATATTATAGGAAATAATTCAACTGATAGTATGCATATAAATGAAACACTTCAGAGTTAATCACTGACATGCCCCGTAAGCCATTAAGCATAACAGTGTCCATCATTAATCTCATAACTATTGTAATAACATCTGAGTCCACTTTTCCTCAAACATGTGTCACAATTCATTAAACAAAGCAGAGTCTAATAATACTAATTTCCTAACTCTTTAAACTTTCTGATATTGCAAAATGTTGACAGTAAGCTATTTTAACTGGAAGACTAAAAACATCTCAATACTTCCTTGTGAATATACATTTTTACTTAAACTGTAGTGTCAAGAACTGTCTTTGAAATCTATGCATTACTTCACTTCTTTCAAGTCATTCATTTTACATTTCAGATTATATTTTGTCAAAATGCCAATAGCATTTCAAGGGCACATTTAATATTTAACCTGTATTTTAAATGTTAGCTATCAGTTGCCAAGTGAGCTTGTACAGAGCGTGAGGTAACTGCAAAGATAACAGGTTGCAAAAAATAACATGTATCTTTTCATGTGTTCTAGAGACTGTCAATGTTAAGTAACATATATAATGTAACTTTTACAGTGCAGACAGCTTGTGAAATCAGCATGTTAAACTGAGTAATACTTTTTAATCAAGCAGCTACATTTAAATGCACATGTAGGTTGGGAACAATTCAGTTGTGTTTCCAGGAATAAGTAATCCTATGAGGATAAATCATAAAATATTCACAAATAGTCTTATTATGCATTTATTTTACCTTGCTTAGGTTGTATTTAATTTTAATAACTAAAACACATTACATTTTCTTATTATTTGTTATCTGTGAGGCTAAATGCACTTTGCAGGTTCACAGTGTTCTTAGAAACTGCAACAATTGTTTACTGTTACTATGGCAACGCAAATATAGCGGTTTCTAAGCAGTATATGTTTAAAAAACTGAAATAGTTCGCGAGGCAAATAGAATTTGAAGAAAGTCTCACTTCTCTTAACCAACAGGACATTTTTCCCTCCTTTTTTTATATATTTGTTAATACTAAAAGAAAATAATTCAAAGGACATATGTACACGAACGGAACATTTCAGAGTTAATCACGAACATGTCCCCAAATCCAATAAGCATAACAGTGTCTATCATTAATCTAATAATTATTGTAATAACACTTAAGTTCACTATTTCAATTAGTCTACCTTAAAACTAGATTATCGTAGACTATTATTTATGTATAGATGGCGAGTTATTAAATATATACAGACTATATTAGTATAGTAAATAGGAGAGAATTTAGAAAGGGAGACAAGATGCAGTTAAAATAAATAATGAGAAAAGAGAGAAGCGAGAGAAAGAAAAGAGAAAAATGAAGAGAAAACACATGTATACTGTGTATGTTGGTTTACAGTATAAAAAATTGTATGTGCTATATAACCCTCCATCTGTGAAAGTACCCTGTTTTACATACCTGAGGTAATGTGAAAACATTCATGTGTCATCTATTTTAAAAAATATAGATAAAGATTCCAGTAGTTAGTTACCTTTGTTTTAAAATTCCAAGCAGTAAAATTGGTCCTTTAAAGTAATGTTAAAACAATTCATATCATAGTAGATGTTTTGAGAGATTTGGCTGTAACAGTATTGGTCCTTTGCTTCTTCTTTTTGACATTTGTCCAGACATTTGGTTCGTTTGTTACTTTGAGAGAAGGTGACATCCAATCCATATCTTCTGGTAAAGTAATCACATTATTAGTTTAAATAAATGAAGAGGCTTCCTCTAAGTCAATAAAAGTCTTCATCTCGTTGGCATACAGTATTCTTATTTTAGCTGGATATGCAAGTTGTGCCTTGATGTTATTTTGTTTCAGAAACTTTATCATTGGCCACACTTTTTTCCTTTGTTCCATTATTCTAGATGAATAGTCTGTATCAGATCTTATCAGTCTGTGTATATCTTTTAGAGGTGCCTTCCTCCAAGCAGCTCTTAAAATCAGTTCCTTTTCCAAGTATGAAAGAAATTTGATAATTACTGACCTAGGAGGAGAGTTTGAGTCAGTGGGAGGTTTCCCAAGAGCTCTGTGTGCCCTTTCAATGCCAAAGGAAAGTCCTTCTTTTAAATTTAAAAAGTCAGGGATCCAGCTATCCTCACCTTCTGTGTTTTCAGGTAATCAGAAAATCCTGATATTATTTCTCCTCTCCCTATTTTCCAAGTCATCTACTTTATTAACCAACCAAGTGTTTTGTTTAAGAAGCAGTTCTTTCTGTGTTTCCTCTTCCTTAAGTCTGCTTTCTAAGTAATTTAGTGAAACCTCTATTCCTGTTATCCTTGTCTGGTGTTGTTGTAGCATTTCCTTGAGGGTGTCAGCTTGTTTTAAGATTTTCTAGGTTCTCTGTAAAATTATCCATCTTCAAAGACAACTCCTGCATTGTAGATGTCATCTGTTGTAGTTCCTTCTTTAAAGCAGCATCCTGGTGAGAATTCCTTGAGTTGCTCATTTTAACAAGTGAATAGATCTCCAAGCTTTTTGACAGGAAATTATTTGTAAAACTTCACCAAAGTTTTTAATTATGTAAATTAGTCCTTTATCTATAAGATTTTATACTTTGAAAAAAAAAAAGAATATGTTTTCCTGTCTTACTTAACTAGTTATATGGAGCCCTAAAATACTGCTGCTTTCAGTTAGCCATTTAGGCTCCGCCCCTTCTTTTTGTTTTTCTTTATAGTATTAGTGGATGGGATGTTTAGCACTCTATCTTCCTATTTAATTGTGTGACAGATATGACTGCTAAAATTAAATCAGAAATTCAATTCTTCTTAATCTTTAAAGTAGTCTCTTATAATACAAACTGGTTTTAGAGAACTAGTTTAAATATTTGTTCCACAGGGTGTGCCACATAAAATGTCTGCAAAAAATATACCTATCAAGTGATAAATATAAACACTCAAGCAATAATATTGTCTGTATACCAGGGTTACCTCAATTTAATTAATTATAAAACAGTTGCATCACTATCCTAACACAAATGTAAGATATTTAATGTAGTAAATAGCTATAGAAACCTCCAATGGCAGAACCTTGCTTGTCAAAATTCAGGTTTTTAAAATAAACAAGGCTCTCAGGGTCCATTTAAGGCCCTTTCCGATTTAAATTTATTTTTACTGACTATTCACCAGGGCTTTATTAAACTGAATCAGACATGTATTATATTAGTCAAAGTTAAAATCAAAGTAAACTTTATTATCATTTAGAACTACACACGTAGCCTAAATGAAACTGCATGCATCAGCTCAATTCTTGAGATTACAAAGGAAAGTGAAATAACACACACAAGTAGAGGAATAAACATAACTAACAAATATGGTACTATTCCCAATACACACAAGAAAGAGCAAAGATATTTACCAAACATGCAACAAAGAGCAGAGGCATTTCACTATTCTAAGCCACAAAACTCATAAATCAAATGATATATAGATATATACCAGGTATTACAAGCATAGTCAATAACCACACTGTAACCAACTTGGGTCTGTTAAAGGTGGATCTTGGCTCTTAAGCTCAGTGGACTTTTTTGAAGAAGTCATTAAGGCATTAGATTCAGGTAAGTCATTTCAAACAGCATACCTGATGCCATGCCAAACTTAGGCATCACTGACAAGGATCTCTAGTTAAAATGAAAACCAACTGGATAGCAAACTGGCCAACTGACAGAACCTTCAGTATTGCAGGGTACATTCTCAACTAAAAGGGTAATCATCAGTGGTGTCCCTGAGGCTTTGGTCCTGGAATTGCTCTGGTATTAAAGTTGACACCAACGGCTTGGGACTGTTGAAGTTTGTCAATGACTGCAAACTTGGTGCTCTCATAAATACCCCACATTAACTTTTTTATTCATGTGAAGGGTCTAATTTATGTTAACAAATACCCCACATTAACTTTTTATTCATGTGGATGTTCTAACTTATGTTAACAGGTTGTGCTTTGACTGTGGCCTTTTAACAAAACACCAGAAAATGTGTCCTTTGACAAACTGGTAACTCCTGTGACTATCATATATGTCTCAAAACTGAATAACAAGGTGTAGCATTACAAGAAAAACACAAAACTAATAAGAAAGTAAAGCTAAGAGCCAGTGTCCAAGGAAACTCCAAAACAAGTATAGTAAAAGGAAACAAAGACTTTTTTAGCACTTTTGTCCTTACAAAAGTAAGATTTCATCAGAATGCCCCCTCCCACCACACAACTCTTTATATAGGATTAACATAATTAATTATTCAATTAAATGCAATGTAGAGCACAAATTTTAAAGGAATACACATTCAAAGAATGGCCAATAAAATCATTTGAACTTTGCAGTAAAATGATGGGTTCTGAAAGCATAAAACCATAGATAAAATACTGTTACTTTCCTTATTGGTACTATCATATATGTGACATTCCACTAAACATTGAATCAGTCATTAGGGACTTGGGCATCTCCTTTGACAATGAACTATCCTTTGACTACCACGTGACTACTGTTGTTAGGAAATCCTTTTATGTAGCCAGACTAATTACCAGAATCACATCTGTTAGGTCAAGGAAGTCATTGTTCCCCTCTACTCCTCTGTGATCAGAGCAATAATAGAATGTATTTCCCCCACTGGTATTTACTTACCACGACCACCTTAAAGTGCTCTCACTGCTATCCATTTTCTACTGACTGTTAAGGGAAGATTGCTACCTTGCCTACAGAGACTTGAAAGAGCAGGATCCTTGTAGCCTCCCACACATCCACAAATCTATTAGGACTCTAAACACCTGCTCAACAGACCTAAAGTATCACTAAAACACAAATAGGACCTGTTGGTGAGATAGGTATCTTTCACAGAGAATAACCCTTCCATGGAATATGCTCCCACTTGAGGTAAAGCAGAGTATCCACTGGACTGTTTTAAGCATAACCTGGATGACTGGATGGGCAACTTTAAGAACAGCCCCTCATCTAGCCTCTCTAACCTATATGGAAAGAGGCTGAAGGTTCTGGAATGAATTCGTATCTTGGTAAACTGGTGTGATTACTGGCTACACTACAAATGGTCCACTGAATCAAAAGATGTTTGTAACCCTATGAACGTATGAAAATAAAACTAGGCAGCTTGTAAACACAAACCTTAATATTATCATTTCAAGTTTTATTTCACGAGAAAAAAAGGTTCAGTTTTCAATGTTGTCTCAAAATCTTCAGGCTTTAATTTTGACTAACCTACCCTATAGGTTCTGCATTGGGATAAATAACACATGTGTTACAGTTAGACTCCATTTCAAGAAACAAGGGTAAGATAAACTAACCCTTGATTTATCCCATAGAGTGATGCTAAATATTTTGAATTCATACAAGAAAAAAATAACTAATTAAGAATCCTTCAGATGCAAAGGAAAACTTTTATAGAGTATCTACATTTCTGCAGATTTACTTAAATGACATGACAATTCTAACTGGCTTGGATGGTACATACCTAGTGCTTAGGTTTCCTGGATGTATATCTGATGGGATTAGCCCTTTGAAAAAAAATAAGGCACAGCAAACTAGTAAATTAACAAACAGACGAAACGGCTTCCAAAGTGAGGCAGGAATTTAATATATAATAAAAAGTCAGCAAAGACAGGTCAAGACAGTAAAAATCAGTAAGTCCTTTAAGCGCTTTTCGTTTGTATCAAAGAGACAAACTTCTTCAGAAGGTAAAACAACACTCAGCTACCATACTTTCGACATAAAAAATGCAGGAAAATTAAACAATAAAGCAATCAATGAATTGATTAATCAATTTAAACAACACATTCTTTAAAAATAAATATACCTCTTGTTTAACAACTAAGTCAGCGAATCGACCTACAAATAGACACCAAAATCCCTAAGAATAGTACATTAAAGTACAAACACTACCTTTGTAAACTGAGGAGCTTTAAAATACATGAAATTGAGCAAGCTTCATTTAACCCAGGGTGGTTGAAGGAATTCAGCCTGATCTGCCATAGTAACTCCAATTCCTCCAATTTGAATGAAGCCGGACCCCCACAATTAGCCCTTTGCACAGAAATAGTGGCAAAAGATTACAGATCTGATCTCCCTTATGACAAACCCTCCTGCTACAATAAATTCTCATAAATGGATACTGTTCATCAGTAGATCAGGAACTATTGTATATTAATGATTTTGCTACTGAAATAGTTGTACTAAAATTTGGACTCAGCCTCTGCCTACTTCTTTTCAAAATCAATAACTGTAGTGATTTATTATGGACTGTTTACAGTTTCAAGAAGAACTGGATGACTTTTAATCAACAAAGAAGTTTGTTAAAGACCACTTAAATGTATTTGAGTTCATAATGGAGATATGGGTAGATGTTTACACTTATGTGTTACTTTTTTATTTCTCCTTTTGTTTTTCTTTTCTCATTTTGATTTCCATTGCTACTTACAATTTTAGCTCTTCACATAGACAATTATTATTTTTACATGAAAGTATAGGAAACAAATAAAAAAAACCTACAGTGTTAGGGTAATAAATTACAAGCTCTCTAAACATGAGCAAGGGTGTAATTTACACAAGAAAGGAAGAAAGAGGAATAAGAGAAAAAAACAGTAAGTAGAAAGTGAAGAGTGGGCTTAGAAGAGCTAAGTGGAGAAGATTATAAAAGGTAATCAGAACTAATACATTTCAGCTGGAATGAAAGCCATGGTTTCAGAATGTATGATCAGTGTAGGCTTAGAAAAATAAATCAGATAATACCACATTTATCAGATTTACAAATCCAGTTTGTGGAAAGAAGTTGTTATGGGTAGTCTAAAAATAGCCGCTTTAATACCCTTTTGATAGAGGAAGAAATGTGTTCAGATGCTCTGATATTACTGTAGAAACAGTGGAAAGTTTGGACTTCTTAAAAGTGGATGATATAGAGACAATGGACAGTGTAAAATTGCAGGGTGAATGATAACACCAAAGTTATTAGTTATGGGTTGTACATTTTGAGGAATGCAAGAAGGTGCAATCAGTGTTTAGATTTGGCAGCTAGCTCTGCATACTTAGACACAAGAAATGTTATACTTTCTGAGAGCAACAGTGATGTGTTCTTAAGTTATGGTCAGAGGCATATCATATTATGCAACTACATTTCTCAGTTTAGAAGATGAGAACATATGAAACTTCTTTGCAATATTATAAGTATAAAAATAACATGTGATTTGGCTCTTTAAGGAATGACAGCCATTTCACTGCTGCAAAGTAAATTAATCTGAATATTAAATCAATTATTAGTGTAGAAGCAAATGTGAAGCACAGTGGTTTACCACAGGGTACAACGTCAGGGGTATTTTTTCTTGGGATAAAATCAGAAATGGTGGAAAACCACTATGCAAATATGAGTTACATATAGATATCTATGGTTTTAGTTGTTCAGCTATACATTTAACAGCTGTAACCTTAGAGGAAGAAAAGCTAATACGTTGAACGATCGGTATATTCTAATAACTCTGAAGCACCACAGTGTCCCGCCACATTCAGAAAAGCTAGCTCAAACAGAAGGAAGGATAAAGATTACACATTGCTTTGTAAATTTATTTATTATTTATTTATTTTGCATTTGTTAACCAGGGGTGTCTGACTGAGCCAAAAGGGCTCTTTTACAGAAGAGGCCCGGGGAGAAAAGCTCCACATAGAAAAATTACAGATACATTTAGATATTTAGACATGATCAGTATACACACAAATTACAATAGACATGTTTTTACAGTGGTATGCAGCACATCAACAGTTACAGTGGAGAGAACAAACAAGAACATGTTAATTTCAAAGTAAAGGTAATTAATAGATTTGTGGTGTACAGCTGAAATTTGGAACATAGGTAGAATACACACATAGTACACAGGTACAGTGCATACATTGTACATTAGCCAGTGTTTGTGAGTAAGAGTGAAAACTATTATCAAGTACTCTAGGTTTAGTATGTGTACCTTATCCGCTTTCACTAGCCTGGGGAGCAGTCATGGCACTGCCAACTGTGCTTGAGATGTTGCCTAATGAGGTTTTTAAAAGAGGCTTTCAACAATGTGTTTTGTATGCTAGTGGGGACAGAGTTCCATTTTTTAGCCACTGAACTAATATATAGTGTGTCTCCAAAGCTATTGTAGCTGTTGGTGACTTCTAGTAGTAGTTTGTTTGATGATGTAAGAGGCCTTTTGACTGAGTGATGTACTAGGTTTTTGAGGGCAGGACACTTATTGGGGTGGTAACAGACTGACAGAGGCAGAGCTGATTGTAGGTTAGAAGGTTGGGCAGTTCAAGCCACTGGAGTTGTCTCAAAGAAGTACAGTGATGAGTTCTATATGAGCAATTTGCATCAAAGTGGGCAATTCTGTTATAGCAGGCATCCATTTTGCTTAGTTCAGTTTTGTTGAGATTAGTCAGAATGGGAAATGCATAGATTAGGGTGGATAGAAGTTGGGAGCAATAATGATCAGAATGTCGCTGTTCAGAACGTCGATGTTCTGAACATTCGATGATTCAAAGTGAATCCGGTGACTGACAGTGTCATATGTTCTGGAGAGATTCAAGAAGATTATGCCATTCATCTAATGCATATTTAATGAAAAGATATTCAGTTAAATTGATCAGGGCATTGTTAGTGCCCTGACCAGGTAGAGGAATGTAGGTCTGATACATGAACGTCAACTAACCTATTACTGCAGAACAAATAAATGAATGTTCTCTTACCCTAAATGCACCACTGTTTTAAACTCCTAAGACCTATTTTCCAAGTTAGGATCAGGTTGTTGGAGCAGTCTTACAGGCAAAGTGGGGACAGCAAGAAAACAAAAAACCTCATCATTCTGAACTAAGATGAAAGACTTTTTCACAACTAACTGATTCAGAAACACAGGTTAAACTCTCGATGAAATGCAGCAAACATGTACTATGCATGTCTATGATCTGAGTATGCTGTCCTGGTGAATGACATAATGGTATAATTGACAAATTGGACAGATTATTTGCTGTTGTTTTCTTTTATTTCATCTTTGTAACTGTATTATCCTTGTATTTGTCCCTATTTTGTAAATGTTAATTGAAATCCCCCAGAATGAGGGTTTCTTGTGAGTATGGGGAAGAACACCAGGAAAAGAAGTCTTCAAGGCTAGCAGGTGTTTTACCAGGTGGAATATAGATCACAATTGTGGTGATGACCTTTTTAGGGCGAAGCTGAAGTTGTGAGATAAGTATGTCCCAATTATTGGGGAAGGGGTAGGAGTTTGGTATTTGATGTAAAGTTAAGTTGGACATATACAGTAAGGCAGTTCGACCCCCTTTACGAAGTGGACTGTCTTGTCTAATGATACTTTAGCTGGTAGGGAGAACTTCTGAGTTAGCTATGTTTTATTTAGCTAGGTTTCTGTTAAAGCAACTATGCCTGGGGAGTAGTGTGCTATTGTGGCCTGGAGTTCAGGTATTTTATTTTTGATACTTCTAATATTAATATTTAGCATTAAGAGATGGTTGGTTTTGCTGCTGTTGTTGATTTGATTTGTTGTTGATTTGTTGTTGATTTGATTTTGAAATGTTTGGTTCCTACCTTCAAGACAGAGGATGTGGTGACTGAGTTCCACTTTGAATCATCGAATCTTCAGAACATCGACGTTCTGATCATCGAGACCAGAACATCGATATTCAGAACATCGATGGCTTAAAGTGGAAGTGCCAGGTAAACACAATTGTAGAATTTTGGGTGTGTATGCAGGGCAGCAAGGTGCCCTGCATGTTGTGTGTCTGTGTGTGTGTGCCATCTGAGTGTTGGCATTGCAGGTAGGGTACGGGAAATCTCCCGTTTAGCGCTACTGCATATAGCGGTAAATAGGAGATTTCACTTACCCCACTGAAGTGCGATCTCGGAGTTGGAATATTAAAGTAGGGGGGTGTGGGGGGGCACAGCCACCCACATGGGGGGTGCAGGGGGGACGAAGCTCCCTACATAACATATTTTTTGTAAGTTTTTTGGTGTTTGTGTGGTTCATTTTGAACCTTCGATGTTCTGAACATCAATGTTCTAGTCTCGATGATCAGAACGTCGATGTTCTGAACATTCGATGATTCAAAGTGAATCCGGTGACTGACAGTGTCATATGTTCTGGAGAGATCCAAGAAGATTATGCCATTCATCTAATGCTTATTTAATGAAAAGATATTCAGTTAAATTGATCAGGGCATTGTTAGTGCCCTGACCAGGTAGAGGAATGTAGGTCTGATACATGAACATCAACTAACCTATTACTGCAGAACAAATAAATGAATGTTCTCTTACCCTAAATGCACCACTGTTTTAAACTCCTAAGACTTATTTTCCAAGTTAGGATCAGGTTGTTGGAGCAGTCTTACAGGCAAAGTGGGGACAGCAAGAAAACAAAAAACCTCATCATTCTGAACTAAGATGAAAGACTTTTTCACAACTAACTGATTCAGAAACACAAGTTAAACCCTCGATGAAATGCAACAAACATGTACTATGCTTGTCTATGATCTGAGTATGCTGTCCTGGTGAATGACATAATGGTATAATTGCCAAATTGGACATATTATTTGCTGTTGTTTTCTTTTATTTCATCTTTGTAACTGTATTATCCTTGTATTTGTCCCTATTTTGTTACCCTCCCACCTGTCTCTTCCTCCCTCTCTATTTATCTGTCTCTCAATCTATGTACAGTCTGCCATTTACTGTTATATTATTATTATTAACTTAGCTAGAACCTGGTTCATATCTGAAAAGTTCTTAGACTCTGCGGTTGATAAACAGGTAATAAAGTGAATCACTAAATCATAGAAATAGTATAATTAGATTTCAAGGACAATCGTTTGATCAACTTCTGCAGTATAGTTTGAGGTAGAATGTAAACGTATACAGGTCAGTTTGAGCAAACAGATCAGACATAATGTACAGAGACAGGCTATTCCTGAAAACAACAAATAATGGATCCAGGGTTCTTGTTTGCAGTCTCCTATATGATTGTTTGGTCTCTTAGCAAAAATTAATAAATAAATAGATAGAAATTAAAATAAAAAAGGAAAAATACTGAGCTATAGTTTTTCATGAATGGTACTAGCATAATCTCAGCTTTTTCTTAAAGGTTTCAGGTATCAACAGAGCTGATACATTGTTTTCACAAATATGATAAGTTCTACGAAAGTTAAATGATTGTTGTTTAGTAATGCTAGAAACAATAGATGTACCCTTCTGAAATCTGATTAACTATGTGACATGGAGAACAAAAGTTGTCCACTGAGCTGAGTCATTAAAGACACCAGATTGATTTTGCAACCTTTTATTACATAACAGTTGAGGACAACCAATAGTGGTGCCATAAATAATTCACATGCAACATATCAATAAATACCATCAAGCTATCACTTCAAGCAGGTCAGCGTACACCTGCCTGGTCGGGTTGCCACATCATAGAAAATTGGGTGGGTATTCCTAGCTATGTTGGACCAGGTGGTAAAACATTTAACGAATACTTACAAGCCACATACCCCTTGATGTAGCCACTGGTCAAATTTGGGTCCAACTTGAGGATAGACAAGGCTGCTGAAGAGAAACAGGGAGAACACAAGAGGGTAAAGCTATAAGGCCACAGCCAACCTGGCATGACATGCCATTCCTCCCCAAATCGATGGCCTTGCATATAAATTTTTGATTGTGGAAGGAATAAAGTTAAACTTTGAAAAACTTCTGAATAGCAACAATCTTATGCAAATTCCCATGTTATTTAAATGAACATTGTCCAAATCATAGAAATTAGGCTTCAGTCTTTCAATATCAATGTACTCAATCGCCTGGAAACCAATTTGGCTAGCAGCCCACTTGACTCTGTGTTTAATGAAATGCCTGACTCTCTCAATGACTCCAAATCTTCTAGTGCCCTTCCAGTACAGTCTCAGGGTAATGGCAGACCAGAAGAAAATTATTTTTGGATACAGCTGCCACAAGTGGTCCATATCAGATAGGATTCTGGCCAGAAGTATTTTCTTAGGGGGTTGACCCAGATTATTTCCCCTGAGGTGAATTAGCACAATACTGAGCAAAGCTTCTTCCATAGTCATCTTATGTCAGATTTCTCAAAACTGAAACCAACTAAAATCAAAAGAACAAACAGTCCAATGGTTACTATCAAGGGAACTTGAATGACCAGCTAAGTGGGCCAAAGCTTGAATTGATGCTGTCTGAATAAAAGAATGACCCAAGAGCCAAATGACCTCCTTCCCTGTAATAGAAATAAATACCTGATGTATGACAAAAAGGCATCAGAGACCCACCTTCCCATTCTTTGAATGACCTACACAGAATGCCCTTCCATGTCTAAGTCTGAGGTATGGCCTATTCAAAAGAAATGCAAGGAGCAACCTTGTAGGTGAATTCCTTTTTCTTGCCCTGGCTTGCCTAAGAAATTTGTTGAGATTTGATAGGTTAAAAGGCCTGCCCAAGGCCTGCATGAAAACCAAGCCTAACCTTCTTATTGTGGAAGTAATATTAAATAGCAAACTGACCCAATGCACAAGGCAAATGACTAGCCCACTGACCTTCTCTAGATGCATGTGCTGTCCTTTACCAACTTGATCAGTCTTAAATTTTTTTTAACCAAATCATAACAAACTCTCTGTGGATGACAAGATTGTCTCAACAAACGTAAAGGAGAATTTCATTGGCAGAGAAGGCACCCACACACAAAGATATGAACAAAGCAGCTATACTGACAAACAAGTGAAATTCACCCATGGTCCTATAAAGATCTTGAGTAACAAGGGGAAGGAGTTGTCTCCTAATAGGATTTTTTGAATCCTGGGAAGGTCCTCACATGTTCTGTAGGCCCTTAAGTATCCTCCCCTAACCCAATGTCTTGACACAGCCTGAAGTCGCAAAAAACACTCCAACCATCTCAAAGCTACATGCTGTACTCTGAGAGTTTTAGGTGAACCCTCTTCTGTGCACCTGGCCACTAAAAATTGCAGTAACTAAGCTCTTACTCTTTACACCTACCAGTAGGTCCTCCCGTATAGACTTCTCAGTCAAATCCAAAAACGGCACCCATATATTCCCCCAACTCTACCACCAAACTGTTAGGAGTCACAATCAACAATAACCTCAACTTCAATAGCCATATAAATAACACCATACAAACTGTAAACAGAAAAATGGGCTCCTTATATAGAATCAAACCCTTCTTAACTCCAGCAGCTAGAACCACTATTGCCCACTCTCATTTAATCTCAACTCATCTTTACACCTCACCTAGATATATATATATATATATATATATATATATATATATATGTATATATATATATATATATATATATATATATATATATATATATATATATATATATATGGATCTACCTGACTACATCAACACTGCAAAAGAGTGAAAACGACTTCACCGACGCCAAAAGACTGACAAGGCAGAAGACCGACGGAGGAGAACACCGACGCTGAGAACACTGAGATGGGGAAAGGATGTGTAAGTATGCGCTAGTGACAGACGTTAGGGTGCGAGTAAGGTAAGTGTGTGATGTTGACGGTGTGTAGGGATAGGGTGGGATAAATGAGTTAGGTTAGGCGGCGGGTTAGGTAAGGGTGTGAGTAAGGTAAGTGTGCGATGTTGGGTTTGTAGGGATAGGGTGGGATAAGTGAGTTAGGGTTAGGCACGGTTAGGTAAGGGTGCAGTAGTGATAGTTTTGGGTTAGGGCGGTTAAGTGAGTTAGGTTAGGCTGGTTAGGTGAGTGTGCGATAGTGACGGACCTTAGGGTAAGGGTTTGGGTTAGGGTTGTAGATAGTTGTGTATGTATGGGTTAGTGTTGGTTTGTAAGGATTTTGGTGTGCTTGTGTGGGTTTTGGACAGGGGATTTGTTTTGTTTGTTGTTGTGATGTGTCGAGTGTATGCGGTGTTGTGTTTGTGAACTGTCGATCTTCTGGCGTCGGTGAAGTAGTTTTCGCTCTTTTGCAGTGCCGATGTAGTCAGGTAGATCCATATATATATATATATATATATATATATATATATATATATATATATATATATATATATATATATATATATACTAACCTAAAAAAATAATCTTCTCAAACTAGCCAACTCCTACAACAACATTGCCAGATTTGCCACTGGTAATGCATTTCGAACTCACCACTGTCAGAATCTAAAGCAGCTAGATTGGCTTGAGCTACAAAACATTCTGATTTTTTTCCCAATTTACCATTGCCCATAAGATCTTTTAGCAACCAAAAAATACTCCTATACTCTCTAATCTTATTATCCCCTATAATAATCTCAATTCCCTACGCTCTTCTAGAAAACTGCTTGCTAGCATAAGCAAGTCCAATAACTTGGCAGGTGACTCCCTTTTCTCCAACACTGCTGGAAAAAACTGGAACCTTCTACCAACTGATCTAACTCTACTACCTTCACTGTCACTCTAAGCAAAAGCTCAAAAGACACCTTAAAACACACTGGTTATACACCTGCAGTAACCCTGACTAATCTTCAGCCTTCCCTACTTCTGTCTCCACACTGCCTCTTGTTATCTAATTTTATACTGCTTACCTCTCTCTAAGTAGAAACGGTCACTGGTAAGGTTAATATAACTTCCAGTATTTATTTAATCTATCAAGGAACTTTAAATTACCTCAGATATCATGTTGTAGAATGACTTATATTATCCTATATATTTAATCCTTCTTTGTATTAGTACTTCTCATAAAGATTCCTTTTTTGTATTCTAATTTCCTTTCTACTTTATTTGTTATATATTTGTATATGATATTTTTTGTGCTACCTTTGGAGCTTTTCTCCACTGGCCTCTACTGAAAATGGAAATATATCCAGTTAGACTAGCCCGATTAACAAATGTAAAATAAAATACATACATAACTGTACTCCCCATGTCCTGGAACCAGGGATCAGAGACCTGTAAATGCATGGAAAACCCGGAGGAATGAAGAATTTGCTTTCCTAGTGTTGTTGGCACAAGAATTTGCCAAAAATAATAATGCTGGTCTTCTCCAATTAGACAGGCTCGAACAGCAACCAGGGTGCCCTTTGGATCTTAATGCTTTGCCAAGAGGCAAAACCCGACAAACTGAAACAGAGACAGACTATCGGCCATAGGATTAAGATGAACAGGGACATGGACACCCAAAAGTGACAACTAAATCTCTAGACTATGCAAACTAAAAGCCTAATGACTGAGTGGACTCAGCTGGACCAAAAAGAATGTTTTGTGAGTGCATGAACCACTGGGATATTATCTGAATGAAAAATGATCCTCTTGACATGTAATCTATCCTTCCAACTAACACTGCCACCCAAATGGGAAAATTTCTAAAAGCATAATGTACCTCCTCCTTTCCACAGAAAAAATATTTGGCCACCTTTCAGCAAACCAGCTGCCCATGAAATAATCCCTCATACCAGACCCCCCAGCCACATCAAAAACTCAAGGTTGTTGGCAGTGGTCCAAGGGGACTGTCAAAAAGAAATGCCATTGAACTGGCTCAGGAATGCGAACCATAACTGAAAGTCATCCTTAACCCATCTGGTCAGCTGGACCAGGTGTTGCCTGGGCCTGTTACCTTTAAACAAGTCCATCACAGACCATAGAAATGTTCTTCTGGAGAAACCACCCTACAGTCGAAGTTCAGCAAACCATGTAACTGCATGATGTCTGCTACTTGAACTATACCGGAACCCAAGAATCTCCAAAGTAAATGTTGTACTTGTTGAAGTATGGGCAGAAAACCTTAAAAGAGTTATCAAAGGTATCAACTTCTACATCCAAAAAAGTCAGGACTCAACTTGGTCTTTCTGACTTGTTGCTGGCCAAGGGCACCCCCCAACTTGTCACAAAGTTGCTTGAAAAAGGACGTACCTTCCAAACCACCATCCTGACCCTATCCTACTATCAAAAAATCATCTAGGTAGTGTACTGCTGACTGACAGGGGGCACATTTTTGCCAGTACCAAAGTAAAGCTGTGCTAAATAGATTGAATGTTGCACAAGCTACTGTACACCCCATCGGCACTGCATTGTTAAAAAATATTTTCCCATTAAACTGAAAACCTAAATAAGGCCAATTTTCTTGTTTCACAAGAAGATGGAAAGCAGATTGGATATCCATCTTACAGAGCCAGGGGTCATTATGGCCCATGATGATCCA
This sequence comes from Protopterus annectens, assembly GCF_019279795.1. NCBI lineage: Eukaryota > Metazoa > Chordata > Ceratodontiformes > Protopteridae > Protopterus > Protopterus annectens. Next base: position 1,402,025,201 of record NC_056744.1, read on the forward strand.
CCCTGCCTGGTTCAAAGAAGTGTAATGCACTTTGGGCAGCTTGGTGTCAATAAAATCATTGACTAAACCCCTGCTGGATGAGATAAGTGATGAATCAACCTGAACTCACCCTCCTGTTTCTTGCTAGCCAGGCTTATAGGGGAATTTTTAAACAAAAACCTTGGAGGGGAGGAAAAGGGGCCAGTTATCCTGCCACCTTGTTGCACTTTCTCTATCAACCTAGCAGCAATGTGTTCATGTCCTTTGATGGACAAAAAATTGTTAACTAACTTAGAATCTAACGGAGCTGTGGAGTGAATAGGACACCTATGGAGAAGTCTTTTAGAAAGGTGGCTGCTGCCCTATGACCTGAATAATCTGACAGTAGGCAGGATAACCTAGCTAGACAAATGGGGAAGTAAGCCCACTGTGGTGTGTTCAAGTCCCCCACCAAGGTCCCCTGTGTCCACAAAAAGGTGGCTTGGCAGAAAAGGAAGTGTTGAGCCCCCTACCAATTACTCCATCTGTCTGAGATGTAGAAAAGGCTAACCAGTACTAGGCAACAAATCCCAACACCTGGAAGCAGGATGATCTTTCCCACATCCTGAACAAAAGTGGCTGTATTTGCCAGTATTTGCAACCAGCCAAACACATTTGTCATGACAGAATGCCCAGTAAAGCCTTGTATCTTTTGGATTAACAGCACTTCCATCAATGCCTGTAGTCATCTCCTTGGTTTGTCATGGCAGTGAGCCATATGTTAGGATGCCTTGACTCCCTCCTGAGGGAACTTTCAGCCTCCTGAAGCACTGATCATAATTCAGCTCACCAAAACTCTTTTCACATGGTGGAATTCCTTTATGGCTACAAAATAAGCTAATAAAGACAATGCTTGGGTGGGGTCCTTCTTAATGATCATGCCCATAAATACTACAAAACCCAGAGACCAATTTTCCCACTTTCTGGCCAGTGTCCTGGCTGATGCCCTTTTCTAAGGCTGCCATCAAATCTGTGTTAGACATGTTATCGGCATTCAGTATGCATTTAATTCCCTCATTGTCCAACAGATCAAAGATATCTACAAACTCCCCTTTTGTAATCCTGTCTTTGACCTTGGTAGGAAGAGATGCTGTGATGTGAGAGCCAGGTGAATTGGAACCTGCAAAGCTGAGGGTAGCCATAGGGGACAAGAACCGGGGGATACACTCATTTGGATGAGGTGGGACTGCCCTCTCCAGACCACTGACCTCCTCTGAACCCCTTTGCAAGTTCTGTAAAGATAACTGTGCTAAATGTTCAACATCAGTACCTACTATCTCTCCAGGATTCAAAGCTGTAGAAGCAGCAAAGTTTCTCTCTAAGGCTATGCCAAACAGCTTAACTCTCCCTCCTTCCGGCAAAGAATATATAAACTCATCTAAACAAATATCAAGACTGACCCCTACCAATAATATTAAGCCCTGTAGCCCCAACAGAGATGTTACCTTGTGCTTCTGTTGATATATTGGACAAGCAAGAAGGGGTGACCTTTTGGGCAGAAGTATCTCTGATGGTCTTTTTCTGAGCCTTCTTAACTGGAGCTGGTCCTTCAGCTGTGGCCTCCTCTGAAATGAGCAAATGTCTCCTCTTGGAAGGCTCTGCTCAGTTGCTCCCACCACTTCTAAATCAATTAGCAAGCCTTGTGCTTCCTGCAATAGATACAACCATCTCTGTTTAATGGACTGTACCATGGCTGAACCTGAAAGATAGAAAGGACTAGCACATGGAACAATACCAACATAACAAAAAAAAGGGAGGGGGGGGTATGATAAACTAAAACATGAAATTATTAAAAAGAGTGGATGCTGGGATGCAGTGCTGCTGTGAGGTTCTACAATGTATAGCCCACAGAATGCTTCCCTGCTCATCTTTTCCTTGAAAAGTGTCACTGTGACTAAAACCAGGTGAGTTGCTGCAGGTGTTCTGGAATGCCTTGTCATATCCTACACAAAGCACTCTGCCAAAACTAAGGATATGCACAACATAAGAATCAAATGCTGAGGTAAACATTATATATTAACGGTTATCCAAAATGCCATGCCCAAAACTTAATAAAATTGACACTAACATTGCAACTTTATTGTAAAATTATTGTACCCAAGATACCATCACACAAATAATTATGTAATACCATTTAAACTACACACAATCCCCACTAGAACATAAAAAACACATTTTGACTGGATTCTCGGTAATCAGACTCCAAAATTTACCCCCATAATAAATCAACCTTCCACAAAAGTGAGATGCAGCTCCTGATCCAAATGAGCAGCCCTTTACAACTGATACATCAATCCAAAATGCTAAAGCAAAACATGGTAGGATATAACCCCCCACTACTCAGGCTCTCACACCCAACATGCCCTAATTAATAAAAGCATACTTCAAACTGCATAAGGTACTGCCTAAAAACAATTGAAATAAAGGAGCAAACCATCTGCAGCAAAATCCTACAGATTCCAACACTCATAACATATGCCTTAACACTAAATTTTAACTGCACCACCCCTATTTTAGTAGTTCAACATGCTATTACCAAGCATTTACTTACGTACTTAATAAAATTCTTTATATGTGCAGAATGCATCAGTTTGCCCCAAGGTACCTTTAAACTTAGTATTGCCATATGCCCTTATTATAAAGTTACTCCTGTATTTGAAATTATTAGTTTATTAACTTAATTGAGTTTATTTAGCTATATAGATATGTTTCTTTTATATCAGAAAACTCACCCTTCAGATGTGTAGTGTAACACGTTAATTTAAAAACAGTCCCTTGCCCAACAATAACTGCTGTGCCAGTACTGTATGTGTATATTTTTTTACCTATATTACTTGTACTATATATATATATATATATATATATATATATATATATGTATGTATATATACATATATATATATTTTTTATTATTATTTTTTTATTTCTATGCCAGACTGAATATTAATAAAATTTCATATATATATATATATACATATGGGTCTGCTTCATTACGTTGAAAACTCATTTCACTGAAAGTCAGGTTCCTACAACCAATTCATTGAAATCTCTCTTCACTGAAAACTCATTTCACTGAAACTCATTTCGTTGAAAGTTACATATGGGCTTTTCCCCACTGTAGTATGATCCTGGACATAGTACATAAAGTAAGGGGGGTGTAGGGGGCACAGCCTTTCACATTAGGGGTGTGGGGGGCATAGCCCCCACATATTGTAAATGTTTTAAAGCATACAGATGGATACCTACAAGTGCAATGAATGACTCTTACCAGAAGGCAACATATAACCAAACTATGTGGGGGACTTTGGCTTCCACACCCCCCCCCTTACTATATATACTAACTCCAGGATCGCACTACAGTGGGGAAAAGGCCATCTATAACTTTCAACGAAATGAGTTTCAGTAAATGAGTTTTCAGTGAAGTGAGCTTTCAGTGAAATGGTCCCAGCCATTTGAGTTTCAATGAAATGAGTTTTCAACAAAATGATGTAGACCCAGAGAGAGAGAGAAGATAGATAAAAACATTTTAAATTAAAACACCCCCCTGGCCACCGTGCATGACTAGCTTTAAACTGCTTGTTTAGATTTTATTTTTTTTAATATATTAATTAAATAAAATAAATGGTTAAAAAAAAAAGATTTCCAGTACTGTACAATGACTAAGTAGCCACTGTACAGCTAATAAGTCCTCACCATGACCTCCAACCCGGCCGCTGCCATCTGGCTCCATTTTCTTCTATCGACATGCCTGCTAAGAGATTAAGCAGGCAGGAACAGAAGTCCTCGTGTGCACCTGAACCCCCCTCCCCCACTGACAACAAGCCATTGTAGGGTAAGTCATCGTCATAAATTGCTCTTTCGGACATTTTGCACTGTTCTATTCAGATCTAGGAAAATCATATGAAAAAAAGAAATGAGACCAGCCTACTTCAGTGTTAGCATCACATCAGTATTAATTTAATTTTAAAGCAGTTGTGATGGGGGCCTGAAAACCTTTACTTTTAACAACTAGTATCAGTGCAGATGAAATTACAGTGTAAGGCAATCATATGCTAAGAATAAGCTGTTAGAATACAGAAATGCATGAAACAGCTTGTCAGTATTTATAGCTCCTCCTCATGGTTAATATGCCAATGTCTAACCATATTGTGCTGCACAATATATTGAACGTTATCAACCTGAATTTTACCTGCTTGAACTTAAAGGTTGTCTCTCTAACAACCTAATGCATTCTTTACCAGAAGAAACATTTGGGTGGATACAAAATGAGGCATGCTGGACTGATAACATTTATAAGCATCTATTAGGCATCGCTTGGGTGCCTGGATAATTGAATTATGTACTTTCTAAAACAACCCGGATTAGACTGTTGTTACAAAGAATGTGTCTAGCAATGTTAAACCAAATGACACTTCAACTTGTTTTACAAGAGATCATACTGTACTTAAAACTGTAATCATAACATCTCAGTATGATCTTCAGTCTAGCATTTCTGGTATATGAGGGAGAGCATCAGGGATTTAAGGCATAAAAAAAACATCAGCTGCATGCAGCCAGTGACATGTGTGACTGATGAAGTTTCTATTATGGGTATTCAAACAGCAGTTTGCATGCCATGGTTTAGGTCATATCAGATTGCTTGCCAAATTTCCCCTTGGACTCCAAAAGACATCCAACATTTCTGTTTCGCTGAGTACCACACTCAATTGCTGCAGGTGAAGAACTTTAAACTGTGCATAAATCAGCAGTATGTTCCTAGTTATTGGTTTAAACTATCCATAACATCTCCAACGTTATGGTCCGATTCTTTATCAATTAGTACCATTGCATTTGCAAAGATTTTATCAAACCAGTTGAATGGAATCTGATATAGACTTTAGGTAGTGGAAAAAGCTGTGGAAAATGAAATATATTTGTTTGTACAGTCCTAATGTAAGTATTTTAAATGATTCATCTGCAGTCCCCATAAAAATAAATTATAGAATATTTGAATAATTTCCAGTTCTAGCAGACTTCAATATTTGAAGGCAGTAATGTTAACTATTAATGCCCCATCAGCTTGTATAGAAAAACTAGGCCCTCAATAGTCATTATTACTTAAAAAGAAACAGCATGGTAAGTATAGGGATTATTGTACAGTATCAAATATTTAAAAGACAACAAACTTTAATTACATCGTATTTCCTGACACGTTGAAAACAAAGCTGCCAAGCAGTGGATTGCATTTCTGCGGTGTAGTACGTAAAACGATGTCTGCTGTAAGTGTGGGATAACGCATACAAGTTCTGAAAGTATAGCACTGTAGATACCAAGATAATTGGCTAATTTTTGTTAAGAGCTTTACTACATGATAGATAGTTATGTTGTGTGGCTTAAAGTGAGTCAGGAAGTAACACTACAATTTATAAAGGATAGTTTACTGACCTCATGTGTATTGTTCATTCAGAGTAAAAGGTCAGTGCAGTGAACAAAGGAGTGTGCATACTGTTAAAAAAGTGAGACTCTATTATAAACAGGGAACATGAATATGCCAGCTGCTGTCTGTAGTCCATGTACACTAGTTTTACTTAGAAAAAGAATCACATTCAGTGTACTTCACTTTGCTTGTTTGCTTAATTATTTTATTTTTTCGTGATGCAGGAGATTATTTACTGTAACTTGTATCCATTGTTAACTGGATAATCTCACAAGGCACATATCATCTGTAAGGAGGTGACCTGGGAGTAATATTTGCTGAAGCGGTTTATTTGGAACTGCATTATATGCAAGGGGAGAGAAATTCAGTCAGACATAGAGCATCAGGATGATGCTTGTTACCACATAGTCTAAACCCTCTGAGATTGATATGCTACTGTTCTATGTTAGAAGCTACCTTTGATGGAAAATCTTAGAACTGGTGCTTTCAGAAGTGGACTGAAATAGACTACAAGGCAGCCATTTCCAAGAGAATTGGAAAGTACAGTCAAGCTTATTCATAAAAATGCATTGCAGATTCATAATGGGGCACATTCATTGTAATACATTATACTAAGCTTATACAAACAGCATTTTATCATGAAAAAAAAAGAAAGAAAAAAAACAGAAACTCTGCTCTATAAAAAACTTCAACAAGGAAGTATCTCTCAAAACATAAAATAATATAGAACATAATAAACACACAAGATTAGAGACAAAACTAAAAAATCAATAACAAAACAAAATGAATGCAACACCAGATATACCTTTCTACTATCTAAACCCCATCTATGTTTCTGAAAGGACGGTGTTAATGCTCATTCTTATATGCATAATAATTCTGTGAGCCCTTTTAGGATCTTCGTATCTTTACAAAAGAGTTTTTGTTTTTGTTATTTTGGCTGCCCAGATTATATTTCAGACTAAATGCTTGACTAAATTGTTAATTGTATCATTCCTAAACGTGGTTTTGGGGAATGCCAAATATCATAATAGTCATATAACATGGTGTGCATCCTCTAATGAGTTCCATCACATATTTTTACATTTTCCAAGGAGTACATTTTATTTTTATTTTATATTTTATTTGTTTCAAGATTTCATATTCTTTAACAAAAAATATGTCATCAGAAATAAATCAGGACAGTGTAATGGTTTTCCTTTAATGACATTCTCCTTCACATAATAAAGTTGACAACTATCTGCTTGTAAACAGAAGTTGCTAAAAGTTAGTTTGCAGAAAATAATTGAACTTAATTTTTATGTTTCTTTTTCTCAATATAAATTTGCTCTAAAGCACAAAGAAACATAGTATTGTTTACATATTCCACAAAATTATTAAACTCAGCATCAGAACTTTGCCAAATGAAAAAAATGTCAATAAAATATAAATTACATAAAAATAAAAAAACATTATGGAAAAAGTAGCCCTGAGTGAATGGTTTGGTCAATCAATCTCCTAAAGACACAGATACCCTTCAAGAGGGCCTAAAGCAGACAAGCAGCTGGTCCTAGAGCCATGGACTAAAACTCAATGGGAGGAAAAAATACATGATAGTACCCTTTGGAAAGAGAGCCACCTTTGGAAAAGATAATATACAACAAAAGCAAAATCATCCAGACTCATGTAAATAAACACTAAAACTGTAAAAAATGCTATTTGGAATGTGGAAAGAACTGTTGAAATTATAGCATACCCTAAAAGTGGACCCAGAGGTCATGGATCTTGGAACTCGTGTTGACAGGAACCTGACTTTTGACCCCACTTCTACTTATGTGAGAAAATAATTTTACATTGCACAACTTAGAAGTAGGGACATGGCATCTGGTCCACGGAAGTCACCCTTCTACTCTACTCTACTTGTCTATCATAAGACTAGTACAATGCACTCTTTGGCATGAGCCAGATGAGGCATTTGCAAAACTTTCAGAGACCACAGAGGTTCTAAGGTAAATAATACAGGGATTAAACAACAAGTCATATGCAGAACGTCTCAAAAGCCCTGTCCGTATCCTCTGTCTCCTACAGACTGCTGCACAGGGATCTATACCTAGCCAACAAGGAATCCTTTGATCTCACTGATGGAAAAGTTGAACATCTGCAAAACAAATAGCATCAGAAATAAACTATGTCTGCGACATAAGCAGGTCAAGTTGGAGGAATGGGTATGTGTCTCAGTTACCCCTTATCTGGAACAGGCTTCCCACACAGATAAAAAAGCTCATCCTTAAACCTATTCAAATATAACATGGAGCAATTGATGGGAAATCATATTTACCCCTGGTTTGGTACCTATGTCCACTAATGGACAGGGATCAGCCTGTGAACAAGCCTATATCATAATCATAAAATTCCTTGGGGTAATGACACTTCAGTAATATTTTTTTTTAAATTTGAAATAAGCTTGGCTAGGCTGAAAAAGCTTCTTGGGCTAAAAGTTTAGTAACTACCAATGAACATATGAACCTATGAAAGTGAGATTCAGACATAGTCTCACTACCCATGCAAATTGGCTAATGCAGATTCATCAACTAGTAAAGCATTACGCATTTCCTCTCCAGAGACAAGTTAAAGCCACTACATGCAGAAAAATCTCTCTGAACTAGCACTGCAGTATCAGACATAACTGCAGTAGTGATATACTTACAAGACTGCGCATCACTGTATCATGGAACCCCAGAAAACATACGCACATGCATGAGCATAAACACATGCATACATGTGCGCACACACAATCACAAACACACACAATCACAAACACACACCTGCAGCCATACAGGTATATCCATCCATTCTTAAATACCCCCCACACACATTCCCAGTCATCCTCACATATGCACATAAACACACATGCACGCGCACACACATATATCCAAATGCATTTGAATGCTCCTCCCAGACATACAAGCACAATCCCAGACATTCACATACATACAGCACACACACAAACACACTTATAAACATGCACACACACAAACACACACACACACACACACACACACACACACACACACACACACACACACACACACACACACACACACACACACACACACACACACACACACACACACACACACACACACACACACACACACACACACACACACACAAATACACAGCACACACACATCCATGCAACTGCAGCCATGCCCTACATGCATAGAGTAGTTAGTCTGCTGCATGTGCCATGATCCATTGTAGGGGAGAAAACATGGCTAATTCAAATTAGCCATTTCCTTGAAAATCTACATTTTCACCAGCCATAGCATGACCTCTACTGGTGGAAATCAGCTGTGGGAGAATAGTCTCTGAATTGCTCAGGCCTACATTAATGCAGATGCCTGTGGAGTTAAGGCTTCCACATTGCAATTCATGGGTTCTCTAGTGTATACTATGTTATCAACTACTAGGTCCCTTAAAAACCTGGCTGTGCAACCCGTGTGTGACCCAGAAATTTGTTTTTACCGGGGGTGATTTAGTGATGGCCTCTGTCTATCAGAGACGTAAGAGCCAGACCAGGAGTGAATTTCAAGTTACCCATCCATTGCTTCAAGTTGCATAAATAGGGATAGGGAGGAGCTCTGCTTCACACAGACTGGGAGCCTGTAGCAGAGAATCAAAATTCTCTTAGAAACATATCTGGCTCTCATAGATTCATAGGCTAATGTCCCTGGGGACTTTACAAGCCTAGCCATAGGATTACCCTGGCATAGTGCCACCCAAGCTTAGTTCCCAGTGCTTCTATCTAGTAGAGCCACTGGAGTTAAATGGGTGAATTTTCTGTTTCCCATCCACTCATTAAGATTTCTGTTGAAGAGGGTCAGTGAGGTGCTCTGCTTGACATGTATGAAAAGTCTGTTCCATAGCATGGGCAGTCTCTGGGTTATAAACCTGTCCCTCCAGCATGTTCTGTTAATTGTGATAATGAGGTTGAGGTCTCTGGAGCATGTGGTGCGGAGGGATTGGGATTTCTTTAGATATAGCATTTCTGACAGAACTGGGTCCAACATGGCTCTGTAAGTCAAGCAGAGATTGCCTCTAAGTAGGCGATATGATACAGAAAATAGTTGGAGTTCTTTGAGTCTGCCCATATAGGACAAGTGTTTAAGGCCTAGGATCTTCTTTGTGAGGTACTTTTGCAGCCTCTCCAGTTGCTGCAGGTGTCTTGATGACTGGCCTAATGAGGGAAGAGTAGAGGGAGACAATGACCTCTTTATTCCTGTATGCAGAACCCTTAGTAATGAGATGTGCCATGTAGAAGATGGACTTTCTGACTACAGTGGCAATGTGGTGATCAAAAGAGAGGTTGCAGTCAGCCTGTGTTCCCAGATCTCTTATAATGCCTTCTGTGTTCAGTGGACTACTATCAATGTGGTAGTTCATGGGAACCGGGTTTTTCCCAAACGGGTTGACAACACATTTTTTGGCATTGAGCTTAAGGCCATGATTCTAACACCAGTCGTTTGTCTCAGTGAGGCCATTCTGTAGGATATCAATATCACTTGAGGTGTTAATAATAGCTCCCAACTTGCAATCGTCTTTGAACTTTGTGAGCCAGAGTCCCTTCATGTTGGCCTGGATTTCAGAGAAGTAGATACCAAACAGGAGAGGACCCAGGACTGAACCCTGTAGGACTTCACTCCTGACTGGTCAGTACTCTGACATGGAGTCAGCTACTTTCACACCGTGGGGTCTATCTGTGAGCCAATTTGCTACCCACCTAGTGATATAGGGGGTTGATGCCAAGCTTAATGAGTTTTTCTATGATTCTTGAGTGGGAAATGATATTGAAAGCCTTGGCCAGATCAAGGTAGGCTATATGAACCACCTTGTCTTCACCCACAGCTCTAATGAATAACTCAAAGAAGTTGACCAAGCTGACCAGGCACTCACCCACTTACTTTCCTTCTGTTCCTCCTTTCTCCCTTTCTTAAAAAAAAAAAAAAAACAAATTGGCTGAATCTCCTTGGGTTCTGACAGTGCTTCTCAAACATTTTGGAAATGTAGAATATATTTTAGTGCATTTATTAAAACTGTATTTGCCTTAATATTGCAACAACTCAAGTGATCTAGGTTGCACTGCATTTGAATTGTTTAAGTGTGTTTTAGCTGCTTTTCTGTATATATAGACTTCTCTGTATATGTAGACTAGCTATTTATTCTACTGTATTACTACCTCAAATCATTTTACAGTTGTGCACTTGCCTTGCTTCATTTAAAAAGTTTTAAATTGCTAATTTTGTAGAGTTTTAATTGCATTTACTGTTTAGGGTTACACACTCAAGTGTGTTAGCATTTTCTGTGTTTATTTACTGTATTATTGCATTGTTTAGCCTGTTTTAACCAAAAAAAAATAAATAAATAAAAAATAAATAAAAAATACAATCTTGTTTTCTCGTTTCCCACCTTTCCTAGTTAGTATAGTCCAGATCCCAGGCTTTGCTGGTTTCAGGACTTTATTTTCTGTGTTCAGAGCTATCCAGACCTTGCTGTGGTAGTGGGAAGTCCTACTGCTTACCAGTGGGAGTGGTGAGCATTGTACTGTCTATCTAACAATAGAGGAGTGGTTTCCAGCTCTGAAATCATAATTTTATTAGCTTTTTGGGCTGATTTCTATTCCTTTTAACTTTTTGGCTTAAAAACACGTGTGTTTGTCATTTTTCACATTGTGCAGCACCACAGGGCTACGGTTAAACTATTCCAGGTGCTAGAAAGTCTGTTCTTCGAATTTTCCCTTAGAACTAGCTGGTTTCCCAGTAGTAGCACTAAAATCTGAACCCCTGTGACTAGCACTTACTCTAGAACCTGCTGGAAACCTTAAACTGATACAAGCACTCAACTCTCCTTGTCAATAAGGAGAATTAATTGTAGGCACTAAACAGCCTATAACTGCAAAGTCCCTTGCAAAGGTAAGGGGAAACAGCTCTTGTACTTTACAAAAAGGACCTAAACAGGCATGTCCAAGGGTCAGCTTCCAGTGATTTTTCCTTTCCACCTGGTGAATCTGGGCATACAGGGGCAATGCAGCAACTGCCTCATGTACACAGACAACCCTCTCCTCCTACCACCCAACAATACAACTTACGAGAGATGCACTTACATAGCCAAACTGGAAGCAAAGCTCTCTCCAGCCAAGATTATTCTAGACAGTCAAGAGGAGAAGGTTAACACCTGCACTACACTTCAAGCAACACATAGCCCTTCAAAACCTACACCAACACCCACACATAGCAACACTAAACCCATATATGCAGAGGCCCTTAACATTAACCCGCCCAAGCAACAAGGACCTCGAAGCTGAAATGCAAACCAACACCAGTCACAACCAAAGTGACACATAGCTCACAACATCAGTGTGCCACCCAACACGCAAGACAATGTACACAACACTTTAGTCATAGGTGGCTCTATAGTCAGGCATACTGATGTCCCACTCACCAGGCTGAACAAGGAGAAAATTACAGTCAGCTGCCTGTCGGGTGCCAGGATCCGCCACATAATGCATGCACTCAAGTCACTCCACAACAAGTACAAATATGACTCTGTCATTGTCCATGTTGGAGTGAATGACTTGAGATGTACGTCCCTGGACTACATGAAGAGATACATGGAAGAGCTCTCGGATCATGTGGCCCAGGCAGGTTTGACTCTAGCCCTGAGTAGCATCTGTCTTTGCCCAGAATGACACCACAATATAAGAACAAAATGATTGACTTCAACAATTGGCTAAACTTCTGGTGTCATTCAAAGGGGATCTATTATCTGTCTGCCTGGGAAGACATGATCAACAAACCACAATGCTTTGCCAGAGATGGTCTACACCTGTCACCCCTGGGATTCAGGTTACTGGCTAAAGCTCTTGCCACCCCTATAGTGACTTTTTTTAGGCAAGGTTCAATGGACAAAACCACCACCATACCAGATACAAGCATGCAAAATCTGAAGGTAATGCTACTCAATGCTAGAAGTCTAAACCTCAAAATGCACTCTCTCGAGGCACTGTTAAAAATGGAGAACATTGATATCTGTGCAGTAACTGAGACCTGGTTCAAGGCTCCAGAAAACACCCATGCAATACCAGGCTAAAACTCCTACCACACTTTTCGGCCACCAAACCAAGACTGAAATACTAAATGTGGAGGAGTGTCCATAGTCACCAAGGATATTCACATCTCCAGGCTAGTTGCCCAACACAATGCATCTGTAATTCTCCAGGTGCAACTAACACTAGGTAAGACTTCAATCCAAATTGTAGCTTGCTACAGATCCCCCACCATGCCCCAAGATTCTCACTACATCTTTCTAAACATACTGGAAAATATTAAGATACAACCGAACACCCTAATACTGGGTGATTTCAACTACCCTGCCATTAACTGGGGAAACTACTTGGGTACCAACATCTTTTCCCGATGGTTCTTGGAATTCATAAATTCCAACACTCTGGATCAACTAATCCATTGTCTCACCAGGGGCTCCAATATCCTAGACCTGGTCATTGCCAACATGGGAGATAGATGCTCCACACTAGTGGTCACCCCCTCATTGGTCAGGTCTAACCATACGCAAATCACCCTTGACATCCACATCCCACCCCCACCCTCCAGTAAGGAAACATCTGTAAAAAAACTTCTCCAAAGCCAACTTTATGCTACTCAAGTAAGAAGTGACTAACTTCATGACACCCATGCAGACAAGATCTGAAAGTTTGACTGCTGAATCCTACACTAAGGCACTGTATGAGCACATCCACTCATGCATGAATTGTGCCATCCTAAATAGAACCAAGATGCCCTCCTCCAAAACAAGGAAGCTAATCTGGTGGTCCCCTGCCATAAACTAAACCACAGAAGGAAGAAACTGTTGCAGAAAAGAGGAAAATCCCAGGATGAAAAAAAACCCCTTACCAGCCTCAGTAAGAAGCTGAGATCCCTCATAAAATACTCCAAAGCTAGTTACGAAAATAAAATTGCCAAAGTTTCCAAAGACAACCACACGGCATTCTATAGTTATGTCAGGGATCTAAATGGCAATGCTCAGATCTGCTCTGAGCTACAGCAGAATGGCATTAAATATACTGATCCCAAGGATATTGCCAATATCCTGGCAGATCGATTTAGTGCCAACTTTGCCCCCTCTCATCCCCTAAAGGGCCCATCTAAATACCGAAAGATTGCCAAATTCTGGTAATCACGGCCACACAGGTAGAAACTGCACTCTCCAAAGCTAAGAATACAGCATCCATGGGACCAGATGATATCCCGGGCTGTGTACTACATGAAATACAGAATGAACTGAGACCTCACCTAAGTGTCATGTTAAATCATAGCCTCACATCAGGCTTCATGCCCACTGCACAGCTACAGTTATCCCACTCCACAAGGGGGGATCCACCTTGGATCCTGGGAACCTCCATCCCATCAGACTAATGAGCCTGATCTGCAAGGGCATGGAACACATTACCATGGAACTTATAAACAAAGACATTGGCTATCTTCAAACACTGGATCCCCATGCAGTTTGAGTTTGTGAATGTCCAATCTTGTCTCCTGAACCTGATTGCCTTCTTTGAATCAGTCTCCAGAGCTGTGGCTGAGGGTACGGCAGTCCACACAGCCTACCTGGACCTCACCAAGGACTTGACACCATCCCCCACTCTGAAACCATAGATAAACTTACTAAGCTGGGCATAAATCCCTACATCACTCGATGGGTTGCCAGCTGGCTTACTGACAGAACCCAGACTGTAAAACTAGCCGACTCCAAATCCTGCTCCAGGCAAATGACAAGTGGAGTACATTAGGGTTTAGTCCTGGGACCACTTTTGTTTGGCATCTACTTCTCTGAAGTACAGGACAACACTAAGGGACTCTGGCTGACAAAGTTCGCAGATGACTGCAAACTGGGAGCCATTATTGAATTCCCAAATGATGTGGATATTCTACACAAGGTCCTTTCAGAAACAGATGCTTGGTGCCAGAACCATGAGCTCAAGCTTAATGCCAAGAAATGTATAGTTATCCCCTTTGGGAAAAAACATGTACCCATGAAGTACCACATAGGTGGCAGTACACTAAACACCAAAAGTGTGCTGAGAGATTTAGGGACACAGGTGGACAGTGGTCTCACCTTCAATAACCACATCACCACAACTGTCAGGAAATCCTTCTATGTGGCACACCTCATCACTAAGGGCTTTTCATCCAGAAAAAATGAGGTCATTGTCCCACTGTACTCATCTCTCATTAAACCCATTATAGAGTACAACACCCCGTTTGGTATGTACCTCACAAGACATCTGCAACAGCTGGAAAGGCTACAGAAATACCCCACTAAAAGAATCACAGGACTAAAGTAGATGCCCTATGCTGATCATCTAAAAAAAACTTCAGCTGTACTCTGTGGCATATCATCTACTCAGAGGTGATCTCTGCTTAACATACAAGGCCATGTCAAACTCTGAGCTGTTGGACATGCTCCACTTAAAGAAATCCCAATCCCTCAGAGTCACATGCTCCAGGGATCTAAACCTTGTCGTCACAATGAGCAAAACATGCTGGAGGGATAGGTTCCTGACCCAGAGACTCACCATACTCTGGAATAGACTACCCATACATGTCAAGCAGAGCACCTCCTTGGCCCTCTTCAAAAGGAACCTTAATGATTGGATGGGAGATAGGAAATTCACACTGGGGATCATGTCAGTCGCCCTGCTAGACAGGAGTCCAGGGAAGTAAATATTGTGGGAAGAAATATCCAGGGAATTGTTATGGCTAGGCTTGTATAGCCAATAGGGCCTATAGCCTAGTACCAACCTATGAACCTATGATCTACCCTTCATAAAACCAAACTGTGTGGGATCCAGAGTTTGGAAATTCCCTATACCCTTATTTATTAGGTACATGATGATGCACTCCATAGCTTTGCATATCAGACTCATCAGGCTAATGGGGCGATAGTTCCCAGGGTCTGTAGTCGCTCCTTCTGTGTGGCGAGTGATGACTGTAGTAGTGCACCATTTGGTAGGGACAAAACCTGAGGTGAGGCTGTGATTGAACAGGGGACACAGGTAAGGTGCCAGTTCACACTGTAGTTCATGTAGAAGACAACCAGGGATATTGTCTGGTCCCATAGAAGCTGTATTCTTGGCCTTGGACAGTGCTGTTTTAACCCATGCAGCAGTAACAATGTATTGTGATTGGTCCTTTTGGGGGAGAGAGAGGGGTAAAGTTGGCACTGAATCTGTTGACCAGTATACTGGCAATATCTGTTGGCTTGCTATAGGAGGTACCATTGTGCAGTAGCACAGAGCAAATCTGGGTATTGCCATGGAGATTCTTTACATAACTATGGAAGGCCTTGTGGTTGTCTTCATTATCTGCTGCAGTTCTGTTTTCATAGCTAACTTTAGATGATTTGATGTGGAATCTCAGCTTTTTGTTGAGGCTGATAAGGGAGTTTTTCCAGTCTTAGGACTTCACCTTATTCCGCACCAGTTTCTTCCTTCTGTTGTAGAGTTTGTTTATGGCAGGGGACTACCAGATTGGCTTCCATTTTTTGGAGGAGAGTGTCTTGGGTCTATTGGGAATGGCGAGATCCATGCATTTGTGTACGTGTTCATACAGTGTATTGGTGTATGATTCTGATGTCATGCAACTATTCTCCATTTGTATAGGTGCCATGAAATTAGCCACCTCTGTTTTAGGAGCCCAAAGTTAGCTTTGGAGAAGTTTCCATGGTGGTTACCTTTGTGGAGGGGGTGGGGGATGGGAGGGATGTGGATTTCCAAGGTGATTAGTTTGTGGTCAGATCTCACCAGAAATGAGCTGACTATTGGTGTAGGGCAACAGTCGCCCATGTTAGTAACGACCAGGTCAAGGATGTTGCTACCTCTTGTGGGGGTAAGAATGAGCTAGTTCAGGGCATTGGAATTAATGACCTCCAGGAAACGTTGGGCAAGTGTACTGGTACATGAGTAGTTTATCCATTTAATGTAGGGCTATTTGAAGTTGCCTAGTAAGAGAGTGTTAGGTTGGGCCCTAATATTCTCCAGGGTGCTTAGGAACATCAAGTGTGAGTCTTGGGTCATGGTTGGGGACATAACAGGCTACAACCTGAATTGCTGTCTTACCCAATGTTAGCTGCACCTGAAGTATCTCTAATGCATTATATTGGGCTACCAGTCTGAAGGTGTGCACATCCTTTATGAATATGGAAACACCACCGCTGTTGGAGCTTTGGTCCAAGTTCTGGAGCAGAAAGGTGTGGAATGAGTTATAGCCTGGTAGTGCAGGTGTGCTTTCTGCTGCCTAGAACCAGGTCTCTGTTACAGGACAAATGTCGATGTTCTCCATTTTAAGGAGTGCTTCGAGCGAGTGCATTTTGAGATTTAGACTTCTAGCATTGAGCAGTATGACCCTCAGATTGCATTTGTTTTTAGCTTTTATGGCGGTAATTTGGTCTTTGGTACACTGCCTAAAAAAGGCACTATAGGGGTTGCAAGAGCCTTGGCCAGTATCCAGAAGCTCAGGGGTGACAGATTCAGGCAATCTCTGGCAAGGCATCGATGCCTGTCAATCATGTCATCCCAGGCAGACAGATACTGGTTCCCCTTAGAATGACACCAGAAACTTAGCGAATTGTTGAAATTAATAATTTTCTGCTTGTACTGTGGTATCATTCTGGGATATGGTAGGATGCTGCTCAGGGCTAGGGTCATACCTGCCTGGGATACATAATCTGAGAGCTCCGCCATGTCTCTTTTCATGTAGTCCAGGGAGGTACATCTCAGGTCATTCACACCCACATCTACAATGACAGAGTCATATTTGTACCTGTTGTTGAGGGACCTGAGTACATGCGTTATTTGGTGGACCCTGGCACCTGACAGGCATCTGACTTTTACTTTCTCCTTATTCAACCTAGTGAGTGGGACATCAGTGTGCCTCACTATCGAGTCACCTATAACTTCTGTGTTGGGCAAGCTGTTTTGCCTTAGGGGCTTTGGTTGAGTGACCCACTGTTTAGGAGAGCTATGTGTCTCATGATTAGTGTTGTGTTGTGGTGGTCGAGTGCATTTCTGCCTTGAAGGTCTCTGCTGCTTTAGTAGATTTTGATTGAGAGCCTCCACGACAGTGGGTGTGTGGTTTGTGTTTTTATGTGAAGGCATTGCTGGTATGTGTTCTCGAGGACTATGTGTTCCATGTGGTGTGGTGCAAGTGTTGACTTTCTCCTCTTGACCTGATATTCCAGTCTTGGCCGGAGAGTGCGTGGCTTCCACTTTGGATATATAAGTCAATCTCTAGCAAGTCTGAGTGTTGGAAGGTAAGAGAAGAGGGTTGTCGGTGTACATGAGGCAGTGGCTACATTGCCTCAGGAAGCTCAAGTTCACCAGGTTAATAGGAGAAAGCACAAGGAACTGACCTCTAGACATGCCTGGAGGGGTGGGCATTGATAATAAGTACTGTATCTGTTTCTTTGTAAAACGTCTAGTGCTGGTAGCACTTTTGTGAGATAAAATAATTGCTACAAGACGTCTGGTAAAGTGCTAGACTAGTAAGCTAGTGGAAGTGCAGGAGAGGAGAGAACTAGAAGATCTAAGGAAAAAATTGAAGATCAGGCTCTGGTACCTCTCAGAAACTTACAAACAGTCCTGGATACAGCAAGTCTGTATCTGGACTACACTAGCTACACGAAAAGGCGGGAAACAAGTGCAAATGCGGGCTTTTAAACTGGAAAGTTGAAAGATATGGAAAACTGCCATAACGGACAATAACCTACAATTTTTGGGCCAGGAACCACTCCTCTTGGCTACCTAGTGCTTTCCCCTCCCACTGATAAGCTAGAAGGCTTCCCTCCAACACTGAAAGGCTTGGGGGACTCAGGAGCTTACAAACAGTCCTGGATACAGCAAATCTGTATCTGGATTAGACTAGTTACAGGAAAGGGGGGAGACAAAGACAAATGTGGGCTTTTAAATCAGGAAGCTGAGTGAGAGATGGAAAAACTGCCCAAATGGCCAATGACTATAATTTCTGGGCCAGAAACCACTCCTTATGTAGTAGATAGGTTACCTAGTGCTTACCACTCCCACTGATAAGCTAGCAGGCTTCCCACCAACACAGACAGGCTTGGGGGGCTTAGGAGCTTACATACAGTCCAGGATACAGCAAATCTGTATCTGGACTAGACTAGTTACAAGAAAGGGGGGAAACAAGCTTAGATTTTTTTTTTGTAAAGTGGAAAAGGAGAAAGCTGGAACAGAATATAATTCAAGGTTAAGAATCTAAGTGGGTTGGCCTTCTCAAATGTTCTCTCACTATTAGGTAGAATGTGCAAATGACACTAGACTGGGAGGAGTGTTCCAGATCAAATATACAGTATGGGCAGGCAACTACAAAGCCACCAAGTATAACAACCAATAATAAGGAGGGGCATGGGAAACTATTACAGCTACAGCTACTAGCTGTAGCCACTAAATGAAAGTTTTTAAACAGATGAAGGAGCAAGGAGACTCTAGAAAATGCTTTTAACTATAAACAAATTAATTATGATACCTAATTATGACACAGAACCCTCAAAAAATGCACAGAAAAGCACGGATAGAGGACAAACAAACAAAATACAACTCTCAGTATGAAAAAGCAGTTTACAGTTAAGTCATTTAGTAAATATGCAATTAGAGTAATTAAATAGTATCTAGCAATGAAAAATACAGTTAAAACTGTATAAAACAGTACATAAATGCAGTTAAACAGTAAAAAAAATATTTATAACAGTGCAAAATGTAGTAGATTAACTGTATAGCACAATTATAAGGGTTACAGAAGTGCAATTCAATGAAATAAGTGTAACAAATACTTATTCTGCTCTTGGAATCTTAAGAAATTTCTGCTTAGTCCCAGTAATGAATCAACATCCACAGCCTGGTAACAAAATATATATTATTTATGGTGCAAACTACATTTAGATGTTTTGATATAGTAGTTCTGATGCTGTTTGTTCTGTGGATGTGGAAAAGGTTCATCAAAATTAGTTGTGGGAGTATGGACTCTGAACTGCTCAGGTTTACAGCAATGAATATGCCTACTGAGTTAAGGCTTCCAACTGCAATTCATAGGTTCCTGGGTGTATATTATGCTAATGACCACTAGTGCCTTTAAAAATCTAGCCATGCAACCCAAATGTGACACGGAAATTTGGGTTTTAAACAGGGTAATTTACTGATGGCCTCTGTCCATCAGAGACATAAGAGTCAGACAAGGGGTATATTTCCAATTACCCATCCATTGGTCCAAGTTGCACATATAAAGGATAAGGGAGGAACTCTTCTTCAAATGAATGGGGAGTCTATTCCAGAGAATTAGAATTCTCTGAGAAACATATCTGTCTTTCCAATAGGTTGCTAGCTATAAACCCCCAACCATGACTCAGGATGCGTACTTCACCTATCTGAACTTACTTGAATCCATCAAGATTCAACCCTCTACCATGATCCTGGGTGACTGACTACCCAACCATAGAGTGGAAGACCTATTCTAGCCCAAACATGAACACTGAGAGATTCAATGACTTCATCAATACCAATGCATTTGATCAGCTGGTCAACAACCCTATGAGAGGTGAAAATATCCTGGACCTTGTCCTAACCAACATGAGTTGCCACTGTAGCACCCCTACAGTGTCATCCTCCTTGGTAAGATCTGGCCATAAAGCGATCACTTTTGAAGTCACCATCTCCCCTGACCCCCCCCCCCTCCTTATCAGGGTCAAACGAAAAAACTTTTCCAAAGCTGACTACAATCTCCTCAGAGCAGGTGTAAGCAGCTTCACAACCACTGTCCCTTCAGTTGGAACTTACACTAATGTCCAAGCCTACACCAAAAAACTATATGAGCACCTACATAGCTGTATGGACTCAGCAATACCTGACAGGACCAAATCATCTTCTTCAAGGAAGAGTAAACCTGTCTGGTGGACAGCAGCAATAAATAAATTCTATAATAAAAGGGAAAAATGCTGTCCAAGAACAAGAAAGAGCAGGTGCCACACTGGAAATAATCTCTCCTTTGTCTGAACAAGCAAATAAGGTCACTGGTGAAATTCTCTAAGGCTGAGTCCAAATTGGCTATATCCACTAAGGACAATCACAAGGCCTTCTTCACATATGTCCATAATCTCAAAAGTAACACCCAAATCTGCTCTGAACTGGTGGTGAATAACACCACATACACAAATGCAATATATATAGCCAACCTGCTGGCAGACAGGTTCAGTGAAAACTTCACCCTCCTGTCCCCCCATCAATATACCAGGACATCTCCAGCACCTGCCCCCTCAGCTCATCACCAAGGAGCAGGTCCTTAATATCTTCTCAAAGGCAAAAAATATAGTCTACATGGCTGTATCCTACATGAACTTATGCATGAGCTCTCAGCTGCATTAGACACCCTATTCAACAAAAGCCTGAGCAATGGCTTCATCCCAGCTGAATGGAGGAGAGCCACTGTCACCCCTCTACACAAAGGTGGATTGTCCACTGACCCAGGCAATTATAGGCCCATCAGCCTAACTGGCCTGATCTGCAAGGCCATGGAATGTATTATCATGGACCTTATAAACAAGGACAACCTCCAAATGCTTGACCCCACTCTGATTTTGTCAAAGAGAGATCATGCCTGTTAAACTTGGTCCACTTCTTCGAAACTGTCACCAAAGGCATGGACGAGGGAAAGACGGTACACGCCACCGACCTTGACCTAGCCACAGCCTTTGACACCATTCCACAATCGGGCATAATAGATAAACTCTCCCAGCTAGGCATCAACCCGTATGTTACCACATGGGTATCTAACTGGCTCACTGATAGAACCCACTCAAAGTAGGGGAAGCCACCTATAGTAGTATATGCATAACGAGCAGTGTACCCCAAGGATCAGTCTTGGGGCCTCAGGTATTTGAGATATACTTTTCTGAGGTGTAAGCCAAAACCAGTGGTCTGTGGCTGACCAAGATTGCAGATGACTGCAAGCTGGGTGCTGTCTTAAATTTCCCTAGTGATGTGAACATCCTTCGAGAGGGCCTTACCCATACTAAAGACTGGTGCCAGAAGCATGGCCTCAAACTGAATCCCAAGAAATGCATCATTATCTTCTTTGGGGAAAACGGTATTCCCACTAATTATCATATTAATAACAATGTACTAAGCATGCAATCAGACATGAGGGACTTGGGCACATAGGTTGATAGCAACCTCACTTTTGACCACCATGTTGCCTTCGTTGTACAGAAGGCTGTATACATGGCCCACCTCATAAATAAGGGTATTTCATCCAGGAACAAGGAGGTCATAACATCCCTGTACTCCTCCCCCCTTATCAAACCTATTATTGAGTACAATGCCCCCTTCGGCATGTACCTTGACAAGCGCATGCAGCAGTTGGGGGGACCACAGAGCTTCCTGACCAGGAAAATCCAGGGTCTCAAATGCCTATCCTATACAGATAGGCTAAAAACACTGTCCCTCTACTCAGTCTCATACAGACTGCTCAGAGGTGACGTGTGCCTGGCATACAAGACCATGTCAGACTCAGCCTTGATGGCGTTGCTGCATATCCTTAAGACAAACTCCACTTGAGCAACCCGTATGCAAGGCCTTAACATGGTCTGTGACACTAACAGAACTTGTTGGCAGGATAGATTTGTGTCTGAAAAACTCCATCTCCATGTCAAGGAGAGTACCTGTCTAGCCCTCTTTAAGAGGAACCTGGAAAATTGTTTGGAAAACAGAAAATACACCCCTAGGATCCCACCTGTGTCCCTGCTGGAAGGAGAATACAGGTGCTGACTTTGAGGCAATATGGGCAAAATTCTTAACTAGGCTTATAAGGGCCTCCAGGCCAATAGCCTAGTATCATGCTATGAACCTATGAACCTATGGCGCACTCAAAATTTAGGTGTTTTGATCTAGTAGTCTGATGCTGTTTGTTCTTTGGGTATGCAAAAGGTTCATCAAAGGAGGGTCCATGAATGCCCTATATGCCAGGCAAAGATCACTTTTAAGGAAATCTGTATGATACCAAGTAATGTGACAGGGTCTTCAGGCAATTGGCATAGGACATTGTGCTTACTCCCTGTATTCTTTTTGTAAGGAATCATTGTGGATATTCCTAATGCTGCATGTGTCTAGTCAGGTACATTTCAAAAGGGGGCATTATACTGTATGATGGGTCTGATGAGGGCTGAGAATAGGTATGATGACATCACTAGAACTAGACACTATGCCTTTGCTTTTAAGATGATGAAAATAGAAATATTTTTAATTACCTTGGAATATTTTGGTTGAAGGCTATGCTATTATCTATACAAGTTTCCAAATTCCTGATTAGCTAATCAACTTTTAGGGGTATTTTTTTTTTTGATGATATAGTTACCCAAGGTAGCTGACCTTGCAAAAGGTTCTGTAATGCATTTATTGGTACTGGGTTTTAAGTCATGGCTTTGGGGTGATCTCACCTTTCACTACATGAAAAGAGACAGGGAAGAGCTCTCTGATCACGTAGCCCAGGCTGGTATGACCCTGACCCTGAGTAGCATCCTGCCCTCACCGAGAATGATGTCACAGTATAAAGAAAAAAATAATCAATTTCAACAATTGGCTACGTTTCTGGTGTCATTCAAAAGGGATCCAGTATCTGTCCACCTAGGATGACATGCTCAATAAGCCACGTTGCTTCACAAGAGATGGCTTGCACCAGTCACCCTTAGGCTTTTGAATACTGGGCAAGGCTCAAAAGACAAACCCACCACCAGAAATAGCACAAGTAAGCAAAAATTGAGGGTACTGCTACTCAATGGCAGAAGTCTAAACCTCAAAATGCATGCACTCGAGGCACTCCTCAGTATGGAGAACATCGATATTTGTGCAGTAACAGAAACCTGGTTTAAGGCTCCAAGAGAGCACCCCAGCACTACCAGGCTATAACTCATACCATACTTTTCGACAACAGAACCTGGACCGAATCACAAAAGGTGGGGGTGTATCCATATTCATCAAGGATACCCACACTTCCAGGTTAGTGGCACAGCACAATGCCTCAGAGATCATCCATGTGCAATTAACAACGGGCAAAACTGCAATTCAAATTGTAGCTTGCTACAGATCACCCACCATGACCCAGGTCCCCCATTCCACATTTCTGGAGACATTGGAAAATATGAAGGGCTTGCCAAATGCCCTAATATTGGGTGATTTCAATTACCCAAACATTAACTGGGAGAACTACTCAAGTATTAACTCCCTTGCTCAACGCTTCCTAGAATTTATTACCTCGAACGCACTGGATCAACTGGTCAACACCCCCACCACAGGTGACAACATATTGGACCTGGTCATCACCAACATGGGCGACCGGTGCTCTACACCGGAGGTCAAACCCTTGCTGGTTAGATTAGACCATAGACTAATCACTCTGGATATCCACATTCCGCCTCTACCCCCAATCAAGGAAACCACAGTGAAAAACTTTTCAAAAGCAAACTTCACATTACTTAAGACTGAGGTGGAAAGGTTCACAGCTCCCATGCTAAAGGACAACACTGTCCAAGCTGCTGAATCCCTTACAAAGGCACTCTATGAGCACCTGCAAGAATGCATGGATCATGCTATCTCAAGCAAAACCAAGACTCACTCCTCCAAGAAAAGGAAACCAATTTGGTGGACCTGTGCCATAAACAAGCTATACAATAGAAGGAGGAAACTAGTGCAGAAAATCCCAAAAAGGAAAGACATCCCTGATCAGTATCAGCAAGAAGCTATGATCCCTCATAAAACCATCCAAAGCTAGCTTCGAAAGAAAAAATGCCAAGGACTCCAAAGATAGCCACAAAGAGTTCTTTAGCTATATCAAGAACCTAAGTGGAAACTCTCAGATCTGCTCTGAGTTAGTGCAGAATGACACAAAATACAGTGAACCGACTGATATTGCTAACATTCTGGCAGACAGGTTTAGTGCAAACTTCACTCCCCTCTCACCCCCTAAATGGTCCATAATCAAACCAGAAGAAGGTAGTGCCCAGGCAATCACTGACACACAGGTTAAAACAGCCCTATCCAAAGCCAAAAATACAGCTTCAATGGGACCAGGCTGTGTCTTACACAAGTTCCAAAATGAACTAACCCCTCACCTAAACACACTGTTAAAACTCAGCCTCTCTACAGGCTACATACCCATAGAGTGGAGCACAGCAACAGTTATCCTGCTCCACAAAGGTGGAGCCACAATGGTCCCTGGTAACTATCGCCCTATAACCCTGACTAGTCTGCAAGGCTATGGAGCGCATCATCATGGAATTCATTAACAGAGACATTGAGAACCTTCATACATTGGATCCTACCCAGTTTAGCTTTGTTAAGGGCAGATCATGCCTCCTAACCCTGGTGGACTTCTTTGAGACAGTTACCAAGGCTTTAGACGAGGGAAAGGAAGTCCACACAGCCTACCTAGACCTCGCAAAGGCTCTCGACACCATTCCCCATTCTGGTATTCTTCACAAGCTCACCAGCATGAACATAAACCCCTACGTCATGAGATGGGTTGCCAGTTGGCTCATGGATAGAACCCACACAGTGAGAGTTGCAGGCTCTTGGTCCAACTCTAAACCAGTTACAAGTGGCATCCCCCAGAGTTCAGTCCTGGGACCCCTCCTGTTCGGTATATACTTCTCAGATGTACAGGCAAGCACAGGAGGACTATGGCTGACCAAGTTAGCAGACGATTGCAAACTGGGGGCCATAACTGACTCTCCAGCTGATACAGACATCCTCCAGAAGGGTCTCACTGAGACAGATACCTGGTGTCAAAATCATGCCCTCAAGCTAAATGCCAAAAAGTGCATAGTCATCCCGTTTGGAAAAAACAAAGTACCCGTGAACTACCACATATGGGGTAGTCCCCTAAATACAGAAAATGTAATAAGGGATCTGGGAACCCATGTATATAGTAATCTCTCCTTTGATAATCATACTGCCAAGGTGGTTAGAAAATCTTTCTATGTAGCCCACCTAATCACAAAAGGGTTTGCATCTAGAACAAAAGAGGTTATTGTGCCCCTCTACTCATCACTCATCAGACCCATCATAGAGTACAATGCCCCATTTGGGATGTACCTTACAAGACACCTGCAACAGCTGGAAAGACCACAGAAGTACTGGCCTCAAACATATGCCCTATGCAGCCCGACTGAAGAAACTCCAGTTGTACTCGGTTGGTGATCTCTGCCTGACATACAAGGCCATGTCCAACCCAGAATTGATGGACATGCTCCACCTAAAAAAAAAAACAAATCCTCAAGAGCCACGCGCTCTAGGGATCTAAACCTCACACAACGATAAATAGGACAAACTGGAGGGATAGATTCCTGTCCCAGAGACTCCCCATGCTTTGGAATAGGATTTCAATCTACATTAGGCAGAGTCCCTCACTAACACTCTTTCAAGAGAAACCTTAACGAGTGGATGGGAAACAGAAAATTTATCCCAGGGATCACTACAGTGGCTCTGCTGGACAGAGGCACAGGGAACTAATGGCTCTGCTAGACCGAGGAACAGGGAACTAATCTAAGGGGGCAGTGAAAGCCAACACATTCTGACTAGGCTTATAGATGCCCTCAGGCAGATAGCCTAGTACTTACCTATGAACCTATGGAGGGGCTTCCATGATTGCTCCCAGTTTGCAATAATCTCTGAACTTGGTTAGCCAGAAGCTTTTTACATTGGCTTTGACCACCAAGAAATAGATGACAAAGAGTAGTGGACCAAGCTCAGAACCCTGGGGGTCCTTTACTGGTGACCAGCCTCTTTGTAGATGTGGCAACATGGATTCTAACACCCTGGGACCTATCAATGAAACATCTAGCTATCCAGTGTGTTATGAAGTGGTTTATACCTAGTCCCATAAGTTTGTTGAGAATGCCTGAGTGGGTTGTTATATCAAATGCTTTAGCCAGATCTAGGTAGACTATATTCACCATTTTCCCTTCATCCACTGCCTTCATTACCTTTTCAAAGAAGTTCACTAGAATCAGTACGCATGACCTTCATTTGACAAAGCCAAACTGGGCTAAATCCAGTGTATGGAAGTCTTCCATGTCCTTGTTGATAATTTCCATGATAATTCTTTCTATGGCTTTGTAAATAAGACTAGTCAGGCTAATGAGTCTGTAGTTTTCAGGATATATTGAAGGTCATCCCTTATGAAGGGGGATGAACACTGCAGTCCTCCATTCATGTGGCACAAAGCCTGATTTAAGTCTATAGTTAAATAATGACTGCAGGGGTCCTGATAAATTATATTTTAGACTGTTCAGGAGGCATCCCAGGATGTTATTGTGGCCCCCTTGAGGCCATGTTATTTGCTTTAGTGAGCACAGCCAGTACATGTTCCATAGTTATAGTTGAAAGGGTCATGTTTGAGAGTAATTTTGGGGGAAGTAGTTGTGGGCAAGAGGGGGTAAAGTTGGAAATGAATTCATCCACGAACAATTTTGCTAAATCTTCAGGCTCTGTGAAGGTGACACCAATAACCAACAGCTGAGCACATTGCTGTGTACTGCCATTGAGGTTTCTGACATAGTTGAAGAATGCCTAATGGTTATCGTTCACCTGGGAGGCTATCTTAACCTCAAAGTTGTCTTTGATTGACCTAAACAGACCTCTTAGTTGCCTAGTTAGTTTTGATGAGACAGTTCATATCTTTATGGAAATTACCCATCCTGATTTTTGCCATATTTGTTTTCCTTTTGTCGTTTATCCTCTTTAATTTGAGATGCCACCAGATCAATTTGTTTCTGGGTCATGAGCTTACTTCTGGTATGTACACTGGCCTCCACCGACATGGGCATTCAGAGTTTCTGAGAGCAATTCAGTATAGGCTGCTGTGTTTTTGGGGTTTTGATGGGCATGGAATTTTGACAAACCATCACTTAATAAATGGTAATTTCCTTTAGAATAGTAAACTGTTACTGATTTTAATGAGATCATAGAGTTGATTTTGATTTCAAAGGTGACAACTTTATAGTCAAACCTGACCAGGGGGAATGAGACTTTTTGAGATGCAGCATTCTACCATATTTGCACAAGGTCCATATGTTGGAGCATCTAGTGAGTGTACTCACTATTTGGTCAAGGGCATTTGTATTTATGAAGTCCAGGAATTTCTATGCCTTTAGATTTGAGGCAGAGTAGAAGTCTCAGTCTACAGAGGGATAATTAAAGTCTCCTGTGAGTAGGACATTAGGGTAAGTGTCTCCAGTAGGTCCAAGTATGCATTGTAAGCTTCTTGGGACATGGGGGTGCACCCTATATCTGGTTAGGATATAGTATGGAATTTTGTCTACAGTGATCAGCACACAAAGGAACTCCAGCAAGTCATCTTGTTTGACCACCCTAGAGATGTGCTCAGAGGAGACGCTAGGCCATTTGGAACCCAGGGTGAGACTCTCATTTGACATGTGCACACACACACACACACACACACACACACACACACACACACGTGTGCACACACACACGCACGCACACACATGCGCACACACACACACGCGTGCGCGCACACACACACATGCACACACGCAAGTTCACACATGCATGCATACACGCGCAAGCACACACATGCGCACACACACACACACACACACACACACACACACACACACACACACACACACACACACACACACACACCTACAACCCCGCCCCCACTCACAGAACAAAATCAAAAATGCCTTAACAAAAACTTTTCACAAACACATAATAGACGAAGAGGTTCAAAAGCATGTCCAAACAGGAAGTTTTATTGAACACTTCAATTATACCAGAATGAAAGTGTTCCCCCAACAATCCCTTAAGTAGTTTCTCCATGAACTATACATAAGCACTCAAATGACACCAGAATAAAATATTTTCTTCAATGATCCCTTCGGTATTTTGCCCATGTATGCACAAGCAACCCCCTTACTTACTTATTTTCCTACCCTCTCAGTCTCTCTCTCCTCAAGTCCCCACACACCAGAAAGATGTTGTTGTTGCTATCCCTTCAAGTCCTGGCCTCTAGCAGTTGAATCTGTCAACAGAACTGACCTTCTGCCAGGTAGGAATTACAAGTCATTAACATTAAAAAAAATGCTCCACAGAGAGTGATTTAAATTGCCTGAAATTATATTCCTCTGCTCACTTTTGATGGCAAACATATAGCAAAAGTGACTGCTTTTACTGTACAGTGGCACTGCCCCCGCTACCTGGGCAGCCAATCACAGTTCTTTTTGAAAGCAAAATGATGTAAGGGGGCTGGGAGGCATGCACAAGCATCTCAGACATTTGTTTAGGATGTATGCATTGCCATTTCTTTTAAAGAGAAATAAAAAAATGGGATTTTATAAATGTGTGTGTGTAGATATATATATATATAGAGAGAGAGAGAAAGAGAGAGAGATATGTATATATAAATATGTATATATATATATATATATATATATATATATATATATATATATATATATATATTTGGATGTAGATATATATGTGCATATATGGATTCTCATATATATATATATATATATATATATTTGGATGTAGATATATATGTGCATATATGGATTCTCATATATATATATATATATATATATATATATATATATATATTTGGATGTAGATATATATGTGCATATATGGATTCTCATATATATATATATATTTGTACATTCATGAATTGTGTCCTGAAAAAGACAGCACACAAGGCAATTGCCTCTTTGCCCTGAATTAGCTACTTTTAATGACAATAACTTCCTCTTTGACAGCTTCTTTGTTGTTTTGTTAATACATAAACTGTCAAAAGAAAACAAAGAGCTTGTTACTGATGTATACACTTCTGAGGAAAGATTTGATTGACCTTTCATTGTTTGATTATTTATATACTGAAACACTGAAGATTCCTTTTATCTACGGCATACCCAAAATCCAGAAGTCTGTACTTAATCCACCTCTAAGACCCATTGTTCTGACTAGAGATTGGGTCACAGAACCCATTTCAAAATTTCCAGAGATGAAATTATGAGTAGCTTTTGATAAAACAGAGATTATTCTCAAGGACACCAATTTATTTATTATTTATTTACATTTGTTTACCAGGAAATTCCGATTGGACACAGGTCCTTTTTCAGCGGAGGCCCGGGGAGAAAAGCTCCACAGAATGACATGGTAGATGGTCAGCAATAACAATCAATGTATGTATACAGTAGAGGTGATCATGACATGGAGAAATACAGGAGCAAATTAGGTAAAATTGAGTACTAATCTCTAATTACAGCATTGAGAAAGAAGTAAAACACAGAGCTACAAATTATCTAAACAGTAACTAGATAATAATAATAATAGACTAAATAATAACTAAATCCTGGAAGGATTAACAAGCAGTGAGTAATCTTCAGTTCAGTTTTATAGTGATAGAGGGGATACTCTATCTAAAGCTGGGAAAGGAGAGAAGGGTTGAAGGGGGGGGTTATTAGTCAGGGTTTGGACAAGGACAAATCTAGTGAGAGATTAAGTGAGATGTAAGTGCAGCCCTGAAAAGACTGCAGGAAGGAAGGGTAGTTATGGTAGTGGGAAGGTTGTTCCAGAGCTTGGATATAGCTCAGGAAAATAATGTTTCACCTGCTGAGTTTTTGGCTTTGGTGACCTGGAGTAGGTTTTTGTTGCAGGAGCATAGCGGTCTGTAAGAGTGCTAGGGTTGGAGAATTGTATGGAGCGATGGAATTCGGAGAGAGTGTTTTACTAGTTTATGAGCAAAAGTGAGTTGAATTTGGTGTAGGAGTTATGTGAGTTCAAGCCAGTCAAGGTCTCTAAGGGAGACACAGTGATGGCTGCGGTAGGAGGTACCAGTGGCAAATTTTGTGATTTTATTGTAGCAGGCTTCAAGTTTGTTTAGGTCTGACTGTCTAAGATTTGTAAGTATGGGTGATGCGTAGAGTAGGGTGGAGATTAGCTGGGAATTGGTGATAGAGATTATTGCTGGTTTGGTGAGGTATTGGCGGCTTCTATATAAGGCACCCATTTTTTGTGAACTTTATTTATTGTTAGTGATATGTGGGTGTCACATTTGAGATTATTGTCTATCTGTATGCCAAGTAGTTTTGTGTGGACTGTTGGTAAAATGGAGGTATTATCCTTGGCTTAAATAGTGAAGTGTGGGGAGTTTGGGGTAGATTTGGAGGATTATCTGCATACTGTATGAGGGAGGCATGTTTGGTGGCAGTGTGCAGGTTGTTGGTGAAAAGGGAGAAAAGTAGGGGGTCAAGGATGGAGCCTTGGGGAACCCTGATAATAACAGGCAGGCAAGGGGATAGATTGTTGTCCCAGATGACTGATTGCTGGTGGCCTTGTAGATAGCTGTGGAACCAGTTGGTGGCTGGTGAGGAGAAAGAGAGGTTGGATAGAGCAGAGAGTAGTATAATGTGTGACACAATGTTAAAGGCTTTCAATAGATTCAGAAATACAGCAGAGGAGAGGAGGCCATTGTTTCTGTGATGGAGGATAGTGTTGGTGAAGGAGAGAAAAGCAGTTGTCATGCTGTGGTGTGGTCTGAAACCATGCTGGGTATTGGAGAGGAGGTTATTGTTAAGGAGGAATTTGGAGACCTGTACGTTGATGCATTTTTCAAGTATCTTGGAGAGGGTGGTGAGGATGGCAATGGGGCGGAAGTTGGAGATGTCAGTGGAGGGGCCACCTTTGTTGAGGGGAATGATGTGTGATATTTTCCATAGAGTGGGTGCATAAGATTCAGATATGGAGCGGTTGATTAATATGGAAATATGATAAGCTAGGACATCAGCTGCTATTTTTAAGTATTCAGAGGACAAGTTGTCGGCTGCTAGTTTTGTGGATTTTAGTTTTTTCAGGAGTCTTTTTATATAGGAGGTGGGTACTGTGGAAAGAAAGAAAGTAGGGAGGGGTGGTTTTGGGTTGGGTGAGGGGGGATTTTGTGTAGGGAAGTGTTTTTTTTTGTTAGGGATAGAACAGATTCTGTGAAGTCTTTGTTGAAGGAATTAGCAATGGTATTGGTGGAGAGAGGGGTGGTTGGTAGGGGTGGGCTTACTTTTCCTGGGCAGAGTATAGAGTTAATTGTGGACCAGAATTACTTGGGGTTGTATATCTGTTCAAGTAGAAATAATCATAATAAATATTTCTTGTGACCTTCGATGTAGATATCTTGTAACTATAATACATAATGAAAGAGTTGCTTCTTAAGTTTACTGAGTATACACAATCCCACAAAAATATGTTATATGTCAGTTACTTATGTTGGTGCTTACAAATAACATTTTCTTGTTTCAGAAAAAGATTTTTAGGCAAGTGCGTGGTGTAGCTATGGGTGCGCACATCTGGGAACACAGGTTTATTTTATCAATCTGATATGTGGAAAATGTTACTTTCTATTGGCACTTTGTTGATGACTTGCTCTTGATATGGCAAAGAGATGAAAATTTGTTTAATGATTTATTTTTTTTTGGCTACATTTATTTTTATTTATTTATTTATTTTACATTTGTTGACCGGAAATTATCTGACTGAGCTGAAGAGTCCTTTTTCAGCAGAGGCCCGGGGAGAAAAGCTCCAACATATTATACAATTTTCATTATAAATTAGCATTAAACAGCAATGTTACAGGATTATTACAAGGCATTAAGTAGCAACACAATGTTATACAGTGTCAATAATCAGGAGTATAGCAAAACTACTTCAAGATGTATAAAAATAAATATGTCATTAAGATGAATATAGTTTTTGGGGTAAGTGGTTACAAAATCCCAGTTTTATCATAATGTAGTTGCGTGAAGGCAAGACAATTACAATAGAATGTTTCTCTGAGGCAATTTGCTTAATAGATTTTAGAAGACAGTAGAAAGTGCAGTGAAGGAAGATTAGAGAGAGCTAGTGAGAAGATTGAGTTAAGGGCAGAAAGTAGATTAAGGTATGGGAAGTAGGGGATGTTTAAGGAGGGAGAGTGCAGTGGCAGGACCAGTGACTTTTAAAGTGCTCTTTCATGGCTGTCTTAAATTGTTTAGGATGAGTAAGAGTGCTGATTTCTAGTGGGAGGCTATTCCAGGCAATAGTGGGGTTGGTAGATTTGTAGTAGGTTGTGGTTAGAGCTTCAGAGAGGTCTGGAGGGAGAATAATGGGAGATGAGGGGGGATAGTGCTGGGCAGTAGGAAGGCTGGTATAGGATAGAATGGATGATCTGGAGCTGAGAGACAAGAAGCTGGTGGGGTAATTCAAGCCAGTTTAGGTGTTTTAGAGAGAGACAGTGATGGGATTGGTAGGTCTGTTGGGCAGCAAATCTAGCTACCTTGTTGTAGGTAGATTCGAGTTTGGTCAGGAGTGCTGAGTTAGGATTTGTGAGAATTTGAGAATTGTACATTAGACTGGGTAGAAGGTAGGTAAGAGAGAGAGTAATCTTGGCTTCAGAGGTAAGGAATTTCTTGTTATGGTAAAGGAGCCCTAGTTTTGAAAGAGTCTTTTTGATACAGTTATTAACATGCAAGTCAAATTTAAGCTGATTGTCGATGGTTACACCCAATAGCTTAGTGCTGGATTCTACCTAAATGGGAGTGTTATTAAGGGACTGTATGGAGAAGGAGTGTTTAATATTGTTGAACTTTTTAGTTAGGAAGAGTAACAGCTTTGTTTTTTTAGGGTTAAGGATGAGATGGTTGTTGGAGAGCCATGTTTCAACTAAGTTAAAAGATGCCTGAGTAGCTGAGAAGAGCTTAGTGGGAGAGTGGGCTGTGGTGAAAGATGACTGAGGACAGGAGGTATACAGCTGATTAGTAAAGATATTAAAAAGTAAAGGCCCTAGGATAGACCCTTGAGGTACACCCATTTTTACAGTGAGAGGAGGGGAGAGACATCTCTCCTCTCTGACTCTCTGAGTCATTTTTGAGACATCTGAAATTTTGAAATTTACGAAAAATATTTCTAGTACAAGAATTGATTTTTTAGATGTTACCATCTTTAAAAATAGTAGTGGGTGGATAGAAATTATGGTGTATAAAAATCTACAAAATGCAACTCATATTTACCCTGAAGACGTATGCAATCGAATGATGAGAGTAGCAAGAGTCAACACCATAGATAAAATGTTAAATTAGAAAATACGTTCTTGATTTTAATAATAGGGGGTATGCTATTAAGACTGTTAGAACCTTTTGCAATAAGGTTAGAAATCAGCATGATTTAACAGCCAGGCATACATTTTCTAATAACCAACCACATTGTAAGAGGTTATGACCACAACATAACACACTTCGATGCATGTTAACTTTCAATAAAAATACTTCTGAAGTTTAAAATACTATAAGCAAACATCAGCACATACTCCAGAATGTACGTGAACGAAATTCAGTAGTTCCATCACAACCACAATTTGGTTACAGAAGATGCTTGAATTTGAAGCAATTATTATGTTATGAAGAGCAACCTTCTGTAGAACCTTATTTTCAGAGTATGCAAATAGGGACATCTAAATGTGGAAGATGTGTATGTTGTAGTTATATCAATACAGACAAGACTTACTTATACCCAATAGATGGTTCTGTATTAACAATGAAAATATTTGGTAACTGTGATGCAAAGAATTTCGTTTATTTGGCAAAATGCGTGTCATGTAGTGCTTATTATTAGTAAGATGAATCATAAACTGAAACAGCGCATTAGCAGCCATTTATCTGAGATAAACAATGGACATAATCATAATTTTACATTTTGCATATAAAGTTTTTACACCATAACCTACAGGGTGGTGATACTGTCCAAAATACTGAAATGTCTGAATATCATTGGATATTGCGGTTAAAAGCCCATATCTCCCCTAGGTTGAATGGCTATGCCTCCCTTAAAACTTTATTGAAGGAGCTACATAAACAAGTATAACCATTATATTTTGTGTGGATATAAATGGATTTTACATGTTTATGTATTCCAAACTGTAATAAGTGGTCATTTACTATTTTTATGGTTTTTAATTATTTTCTACTATGTTTTTATCATGTGATTTTATATTATGTGATTTTATCATGTGACTACTGATCATGTGATTCTGGAGTATATAACTGCTTTTACTATCTAGAGAGTTTTGTTTGCTTGAGGAAGCCTTGATAGGTGAAAGCTTTTACTTTCAACAATAAAAGTTATAATTTTTTTAACATTGTTGGCTCTTCCAGTCAGATGTGTTTTCCTGTGGTTTTTGGTTTTATGATGTTGTCACCATCCTCATGAATATTCATTTGATATTCAGTATGTTAGGTCCACTGGGGTACTAAACATACCTAATGCTAAAGAAGCTGCAGTGTAATTGCAAGCTTTTTTCCTTTTTTAATGCTGTCCAAACCCCCTGCAAATTAAATATACCAACTCCAAGACTGCACTACCTTGAAGAAAAAGGGTAAATTTACCATTCCGTGCAATCTCCAGACAGACCTTTCTTACAACTTACATTGAACATGTGCAATTCTATGTGTATGAGTGACAGATATGTAAATCTGCTACCAATGTATGCATGATATTACTGTCAAATCTACATGATATTCAATCATGCATCATTTGCTTATGACATCATGGCATTTGGCATGTCAATCACAGCTGCCACACCAACGAAATGCCCAATTCTGTGCTGAATGGTCAGGTAGGTACTCTTGTACACAATCTCTCAAATATGACTTATACTTCAATTCCCATTTACAAAGCTAGTCTTTTCTTTTTATTAACAGTTACCCCTGCTAAAGACATACCTTTTACAGGAGTTCTGTCTCAAAACTCATATCATTATAATATCAAATATATAAAATAAAAGTAATGAGAACTTCAGCTTGTGACACCATGGAAATACTGCCAGTCCAGCTATCTGGAATTTTGTAAATAATCATATGTCATTTCTGAATAGTAATATGATTTATATGCTTGTCTTACAAATGTAAGAGAACTGTATGTTATGTACTGAGCTTCAAGAATGTAACCACAGTGTACACTACTGGAAAAGAACAGAAATGTATATGAACTATATACTTGTGCAAATGTGTGTTTTAATAGTAGAAGCTGGAACATACAGAGTTAACTTGCAAAACGTCAAGAAAATAAGTTGGAATCAAATTACTAGGTTTAAAATGTAAAGGTCTTTATTGCTTCCTAGCAGTTGCACATCTGACAGATATGTACTTCTCAGACAGACATGATAAAACTCTGTTGGTATCTGTTAGCCTGGGAACTGAAGGCAGGTGACATA
The DNA here is from genome assembly GCF_019279795.1 of Protopterus annectens. Classification (NCBI taxonomy): domain Eukaryota; kingdom Metazoa; phylum Chordata; order Ceratodontiformes; family Protopteridae; genus Protopterus; species Protopterus annectens. The sequence goes on from NC_056744.1 coordinate 1,402,061,006, forward strand.
GTGATGTCATCCAGGCTAACCAAGCAGTTCTTCTTCTTTCGGCTTTTCCCGGTTAGGGGTCGCCACAGCGGAACTCCGGTCCGCTAATGATTGACAGTAGATTTTTGCAGGTGCTGAGGTGGCAGTTCGATGCCGAACCTTCAATGAAGGGATGCCCCTTCTACGCATGTCTTTCGAAACCACTCGACTGCGGGGAGGCATGCAGACTCCACACAGAAGGTGCTCCAGCCGAGAATCAAACAGGAGAACCTCTTGCTCTGGGGCAACAATGCTACCGCTGCACCACAGCGGCTTAATCACTAACCAAGCAGTAAAATGTGATATTAATTTAAGAACCTTCCCAGAGACAGAGTGGGCATTTTGTATCTTGTCTTGGACATAGAAACATCCACTTATCAGCACTACATCTGCATTTGCCTTTTTCTGTAAGTAAGTCTAGGGTACAGTAATTTCTCTTAGATACAGATGGGAATATAGTAAAGATTAGTTTAGATGTTTTTTACATTTATTTGAGACTGTCCTGCAATGTTGTTTTAAAATATTTCCTGTGATTCTGAACTCTGTAGTTACTGTGCTCTTTTAGCATTGTCTTGTTCTTTTATTTATTATTAAATAAATTTATACCTGTCTTTGTGGCTGCTATTTGTGAGACATATTTAAGCTCTTAGTGTATTTGCATATGTATTTGGTTACACTGTACAGGCCACTCTTATATAACCTTGCTCTTGGTCACACTTACCATTTGGATAATGGTAACTTTACACAGTAGGATTGTGCATGCTTTGTAAAGGCCTCAGAGTAGCTGATAGGTAGTGGTTGGTGGCAGTGATCACTAACTTATAGTCTGAGCAGAAGGTGGCGTAGCTAGTAAACCTGTGCCAGCCTTGCCCAGGAGTGTCTGTGTATTTGTATATAAATCAAATCTCAGAGTGTGTGTGAGTGTGTGTGTGTGTGTGTGTGTGTGTGTGTGTGTGTGTGTGTCTGTGTGTGTGTGTGTGTGTGTGTGTGTGTGTGTGTGTGTGTGTGTGTGTGTGTGTGTGTAAATCAGCTACCTGGGCAGAGACACAAAACAGTGGTTGGACAGAGAGGGTGATGGAGGTTTTCTTTTGACTACTTGGCTGAGATCTTAACCCTAATGCTGTGCCAGTGGGGAGTCATATTGGGGATCTGGAGAAAGAGGCAGATAGCAGCCCCAGACTGACTATAATCTCTGTGTGCTCTTAAGGGAAATTGTACTTTATTGTGTGTACTTGTCATCCTTCCAATGTGTACATCCATCTCGGTGCTATTGGTGAGGATTGAGGGTCCTTGATTACTCGGTCAGTGCAGGGGCATCACAGAGCTTTATTCTGAAGACCATTATCCACCAATTTAATAATTTAACCCTGTTATCACCTGACTCATACATAATGCAAAAGTATGGGACTTCTTGATTTTTGCATCTTACTTGTGGAAATACATTGTCAGGCTACTCCTCTGACAGCAAACTGCAAATATTCATCAACAATGATAAAAAATACCCTATATGGAAATTCTGCACAAGATTAACCTCACTAACATGCTAAAAAATAACAATGGCTTGCTCTGCTTTAGCACACAGACAACCCCTCATAGATCTTTCTGTTACTACAGCTCACAAAATTCTGTTTCATTTAAAGATACAAAATAATTTCTTCTGAGCACACAGACATGAATGTGTTTATTCTAAATTATAAACATCTTTTTTAAGAGTTTATAATCCTTCTTAGGCATAACACTTTTTCTCCAGGATTTGTTACATATTTCCTAGCTCTTTCTTCAAACCATTTAATAATACTTTTTTATTGATCCACTTTCCTAACTCACTTTTATTCCTCTCATATTTCACCTGAAATAAAATGGCATTTCCACATACATCCATGCATACATGCATACATAAATAAGGAACTAACTTGTTGTACATGTCAAGAATCTCAATGGCAACACCCAGATCTGCTCTGAGTTACAGCACAATGGCACAAAAATTAAAGAACCAACTGATATTGCCAACATCCTGGCAGATAGGTTCAGTGCTAACTTTACCCCCTCTAACCCCCTAAAGGACATCTATACAGGAAGAATGCAGTGTTCTTGTAATCACAACTACACAGGTAAAAGCAGCACTCTCTAAAGCCAAAATCACAGCATCCATGGGACCAGACAACATCCCAGGCTGCGTTTTACACAAACTTAAGAACGAATTGGCTCCCCACCTAAGCTTCATGTTCAATCATAGCCTCACGTCACGGTTTGTGAAAGGCAGATCATGCTTCCTGAACCTGGTTGACTTCTGTGTGGCAGTCACCAAAGCCGTAGATGAGGGTAAGGTGGGTCACACAGCCTATCTTGACCTTACCAAGGCTTTCGACACCATGCCCCATTCTGGATTTATAGCTAAACTCAATAAACTAGATATAAATCCCTATGTCACAAGATAGATTGCCAACTGGCTCACTGACAGAACCCACATTGTAAAAGTTGCAGACTCCAAATCTGACTTCAAACCAGTGACAAGTGGAGTACCACAGGGTTCAGTCCTGGGACCTCTCCTGTTTGTTATCTATGAAGTACAGGCTAACACAGAAGGCATCTAGTTAACGAAGTTCGCAGATGACTGCAAACTAGGAGCTATAGTCGAGTCCCCAAATGATGTGGACATACTACAGAAGGGCCTCACTGAGACAGATGCCTGGTGTCAGAGCCATGGCCTCAAGCTCAATTCCAAAAAGTGCATTGTTATCCCCTTTGGTAAATACTCTGTACCCGTGAACTACCACATAGGCGGCAGTCTTCTTAATGCCAAATGTGTGATAAGAGACCTTGGGACACAGGTGGACAGTAGTCTCTCCTTTTGATAATCACATTGCCACAGTAGTCAGGAAATCCTTCTATGTGGCACACCTCATCACAAAAGGGTTCTATTCCAGGAAAAAAGAGGTCATTGTTCCCCTGTACTCGACACTCATTAGACCCATTATAGAGTACAATGCCCCTTTTGGAATGTACCTCACAAGACATTTGCAGCAGCTGGAAAGGGCACAGAAGTACCTCACAAGAGACTTACTGGCCTCAAACAGATGCCCTACACTGACCGTCTCAAAAAAGTCCAGCTTTACTCTGTAGCATATCTCCTACTCCGAGGTAATCTCTGCCTAACATATAAAGCTATGTCAAACCCAGAGCTGTTGGACATGCTACACCTAAAGAAATCCCAATCCCTCCGAGCTACATGCTCTAGGGACCTAAACCTTGTCACCACAATAAACAGGACATGCTGGAGGGATAGATTCCTGTCCCAGAGACTTCCCATACTCTGGAACAAGCTACCCATCTATATGTCAAGCAAAGTTCCTCATTAACACTCTTCAAGAAAAATCTTGATGAGTGGATGGGAAACAAGAAATACACCATGGGGATCACTTCTGTGGCTCTGCTCGACAGGGGCAGAGGAAATTAACTTTCTTGGGTTGGCGTAAGCCAGGGAACTTTGTTGGCTAGGCTTACTTAGGCCCTTGGGCCGATAGCCTAGTACCTACCTATGAACCTATGAAGAGAGAGTGCTAAGGTATTGCATTCATTGAATGTAAGACACAATAATAAATACAAAGGTATTATATACCCTGAATGCAGAACACAGTAATAAACTGAGTACTAAGGTATTACAGTATTTCATTCACTGAACACAACACATTGTAATAAACAGAGTGTGCTAAGGTATTACATTCACTGAATACAGGACATTATAATAAAGAGAGAGTACTAAGGTAATACATTCACTAAATACAGCACACTATAATAAACAGAGAATACAAATATTCTGGGTAACCATTTGAAATGTCTGAACCTGTTAGAGCAAGTCTTGAAATACAGACACTTGCGGCATTTCCCGATATCCGGACTGCTGGTGAAACAGTGTGGAGCATGCACACAGAATCCAGACTCTTTCACTAGTGTGTGTGTGTGTGTGTGTGTGTGTGTGTGTGTGTGTGTGTGTGTGTGTGTGTGTGTGTGTATGTGTAAAAATGCCCCAGTTGATATATGGTGGTGGGTAGAGAATACTGCAGGCTTGAACCCTGTACCTTGGGCCCAGGTGGCAAGAGCCTGAATTCCCCCCCCCCACCATTTATAAAAAAAAATGTTGCCTGACACCTACAAGTTCTCTGGTTTGATTCTTGGCTGGGGTGCCTTGTGTGTGGAGTCTGCATGTCCTCCCTGTGTTTGTGTGGGTGTGCTTTGGTGTCCTCCCATCTTACAAAGACATGTGTTTGGAGTGTTTCTCCCTGGCCTCTGCTGAAAATTGGCTTTTGTTCCAAGTCGGACTTTCCTGGTTAACAAATGTTAAATAAACAAAAATGATAAGTATTTGAATTTCAGACTTCATATTCTTCAGAACGTACATGGGAACACAAAACCTTTTATTCTAGCCATTTTCTAAATTTATAAGATGGATATTTAAAATATGTCCCTATTTTTGGGACTGTATTCCCCCATTATTGGTTTTGTCCAGTTTTTTTGTGCTAAGGTTGAGAGCTATGGTAAGAACTGAATTCACTGAATATGTTTGGGGGCTCTATTCCCCCATTACTGGCTTTGTCCAGGTGTTTTGTGCTAAGAGGTTGACAGCTATGGTGAGAACTGAATTCACTAAATGGTAGCCATTTAAGTTTCAGTCTTCCACTCTTTCACAAAAAAGCTGACTTGGCATTGTGGTATGTTGCTCTGACTGTTTTGCACATTGTCCTGGGTTCAAAAATTGGCATTGAAATGTATGGTGGTAACACAGCATTTTATTCTAGCAACTTTCCAACATTATTCAAGCAATGTTTAAAATGTGTCCCTGGTTTTTGGGCTTTTGTCCCCCACCTCAATAAATTTTGTCTTTTTCCAGATTTCTTGTGCCACAAAGTTCAGAGATCCAGCTGAGTGTTGAGTAGATTTTACAAGGAACTGAGAGCTGCAGGGGAGCAAAAGTTTAGTGCTGCTTATGCTGAGCCTCCTTGCATTGTCAATAGCACAACAGGTAGTGTACTTGCTTTTGATGCAGAAGGCTGTGGGTTCTACTCCCACAGTAGGTAGATGCATTGCTGATACTGTACTGTGTTGCCATCCATTCCCTATTGCAATATTACTAGCTTATCATTTTTTTAGTGTAACATAGGCAATTTATTCCTCAAAGGCAACAGGCACTTTATTTGTAGATGAAACAATGAAATATTAATTTGTTTGCTAGCAGCAACCACTTAGTTACATAGCTCTTTAATGTGGAATTATTTAAATTACTTTTACTTCAGAGATTGTGCATATTTATTGATACTGGTGGACTGTAGAAGTTTGAGTAGACTTTTATGATGAAAATGTTCTGAATTGGGCAGTTCTGTCATTATTGGTGCATGCATTTTGCTTCATTGTTTACTGGAAAAAATGTTCAAAACAATAAATTTAAAACGCCCTCTAAAACCGTACTGTATTGCACAAGGAATATAATTTAATATGATCAGGAAAGTGTATCAAAGAGCATGTGTATGTTTCATGTATAGGGGGCCTGTGATTTGAAAACAGCCAAAAGTTAATCTTTATCTGCCACTGGCAAAATGTATTTTCTTTAAATGTGGGTTTCAATGCTGTTTCAATGTTTCAAGGGCAGAGAAGTTTTAATGGTAAGTCTGTTTTCACTGTGAGACTGCATTGTTTTGTTTAGCAGATATCTATTAGTGTTTGTGCTGTAAAATGCAAAATAAAACTTTCAAATGAAGTCCAAATCATTGCAGAAGTAAAGCAGTATGCACATTAGTGTTTATGGTAAATGGGGTAAAATAGTCAAGTAATGGTTCATTGGAATGGCTGCAGGGGGAATGCTCCATTCTACCATGATTTTGTGAGAGGGGGGAAGACGGAAAATTCAAAGACAGCCCCGGCTGAACTATAACACTCAACTGTCCAGATTTTTGCAGAATGAATAGATTTTTGCTTCTTATTTTTGGTTTGTTCCTCATAAAATTTGTGGTTTTCTGAAAAATCATTTAGGAATGAAGTCACTAAATAATGACAGACACTGAGAGTCAGACTTCATAATCTTCAGAAAAATGCATGCTAAAGCAAGACCTGTTATTCTATCAACTGTCTCAGTTTATACAAGAGCAATTTTTAGTACTGTTTATATATTCCCCCAATATATTTGGCCTTGTCCAGATTTTCTGCATTATCAGGTTGAGAGGTACATGCAAATAAATTGCTTTATAGAATTAGGCATATCCAAACCTCTCAACTGTCCCCAATTTTGGCTCAAAATGTTGCACTTCCCCTAATAACCCTTCCGCAAAATGGCAATTTTGGAAGAAAACGTGGAGAGTTTACAATTAATAAATAACTGTAATAATCAGAGTTATAGATTAGTTTTATTTCAGAATGCATGTAGATTCTATTTTGTAAGCTGCTCAAGTTAGCAGTACTAATATTAAAAAAGTGTCCCTTCTTTGATAGGTTCCTCGCTGTATTGTGTGGCTATTTGATATTTTTGCATCACATTGTTGGTCCATTTTTCATAAAATTGTGTTTTTTTTGGCAAATTAGTGTCAAATCATTAAAGACTAAAGTTAGAAAATAATGACAGAATTTGATTTTCAGATTTCATACCCTTCAGAAAATTCACACTAATACAAGACCTACTATTCTATTATATTTCTAAGGTTATAAGAGCAATATTTAAAAATTGTCCTTATTTTTGGGCCTTTGTCCCACTTCTATGTATGTATTTGTCCAGATTTCTTGCACTGAGGTTGAAAGGTATGACACCCGTGTTTCAGGGCCATCAATGTCAGCCAGACACATTTCAAATTGTGACATACTTGTTGCACCCCGGTCTCCCATGTAGTGACTCTGGATGTGTCCAAGCAAGGCAAGGAGCAGTTATGCAGTGTAAATGTGAAGAGTATCCCCCCATCCAAGGTAGACACAAGTACTACATTGGCTTTTCATCTGTCCTTGATTTTGCAGAATGTTCTGGTTTCTGTCATATTTTTATACTGTTGATTTATGCTTATTATTACTCAGAAAGTGTCTGTTGCTCTGTTTTTAAGTAGCAATGCTTTAATGACCATCAGGTAAGCTTGTCTGAGATTGTAAGATGCAAGTAAGCTTTAATAAGCATACTGTTAAAGAACTGCCAACATTGAAAGCCTTTCTGTTGTTGCCCTGCGGAGAATACTTACATAACTAGATAACATATAAGCCTTGGGTACTAAAATGCATATGACAGTATATGTAATAAAGGACAGGATTACATTATTTTAAGAAGCTTATTACATTTGTTGGAGACTTGCAGTCATCTTTGCAGGCTTTACCTGTAAACTAAACAGAATGCCAATCTATTGTGTGTGTTCCATAACCTGTGCAGTAATGCTTTAAGCAATGTATCTGGAGCTTGTTTCTTGTTTGCTTTTCATTTTTTACTTTGATCATGTTTTCCCCATGAAACAAGTAGATAGTTGTTGTCAGGCAGCAGGTCTTTTTTGGATAAGAAACATTTTTACAATTGAGTGCATCACAGAGATTGCTACTTTCAGCATGTTACTTGGTACTTCGATAAAGCTGAATATAAATTATAATTAGAAGTGCAGTGCAAGGAGAGGTGGTTTGAGTTGAGTGCTGCTTGTTTTTCTTATACTTGATTTCAACTGGCATTCCAGTAATATATTTAAAAAGTAATTTATTTTTTCATGCCTCACAACCTTTTTGTTTCCATCTAGATATTAAGTAAGCTGTCATGCAGCCAATGAATTGAAATATTTTTGTTTCTACACTTCATTTTGTCTTGATTGGACTCTCATAATGATGGTTTGGCACCCAGGGCAGCATATTTAATTAAAGTTACAGTTTTTGTGGTTTTGAGCATAGCTCCACCCTTTCTAGGTGGCTGCACCCCATCCCATTGACTCCACCCATTCAGCTGTCTCCTGCAGCCCCCTTTTGATTTGAAGTCACCAGTCACCACTGCTAACAGATGACTCACTTTCTCTTTTAATGATCCATACATTCTATGGGTCTATATTACTTCATCAAAGTTTTATTTCCTAGAATATCTAATCATTGACCCCTTTACATCGAACATTCATTCATTGAATGTTCACATCAGCAAAAGGTTTTCATAGGGAGGGGAATTGCTTGTCCACCACAACAATCGTCACACACACTACATTATTTCAAACCTACCAAGGTTGATGGCTGTGGCTCACCCCCACTACTTATATATACAAACCCCAGGATTGTACTACAGTAGGGAAAAGGGCAAATTATTAATTATGGCCAACTAACACCTATGAGAACCATACACTGATGTGGACATTTGATAAATCGATGTTTGATGTAAAGGAGTCGATGATCAGTTATTCAAGGAAATCAAACCTTGATGAAGGAATGTAAACCCAGCTTCTAGTCTTTTCCTTTCTACTCATTGAAAAACTTTATCCCTAAATATAAACCACTTTAATCAAAAAACAAACAAAAACGATGAGCGCTTTTGGCTAAAATAGCCATCTTCAGATCATAGCAGCAACTGTTTTCTATTGGTTTATAAGCCTCTCACAAGGTTTGTGATTGGTTGTCATATGTTTTTAAACTGTTTAGATGATTACTTTGCTACAATCTGAAGGCTATTTTAGCCAAAAGCGCTCATTATTTTTGTTTTTTTTATTAAAGTGGTTGTTCTCATCTCCATATTTGTCTGGAAGAATTCTTTTTCAGTAAAGAAGAAGCCGTGGTGTTTAGCCAAAGATTTCTTTTCGTGTTTTTGGTGCCTCCTCTTTCAGCTAGCTTCATCAGTATCTACTGAATTCTCTCTTCTTATTCTTATCATGGTCTTGGTAGACAGACAGACAAACATGCAGGCAGACAACTATATCAGATTTGTATTCAATAAAAAATAAAGAGGGAAACAGAGAAGTTAAATACAATCAGTTTCCATGACATAAAGTTTGTTCTTCCTATATACAGTGTGTGTGTGTGTGTGTGTGTGTGTGTGTGTGTGTGTGTGTGTGTGTGTGTGTGTGTGTGTGTGTGTGTGTGTGTGTGTCTTTCTGCAAAGAGTATGAGGAGAAATGAAGAGAGAAAGCATAACTTTGGAAGATTCATATAATGCAAAGAATAACACCTGGCATAAACATATCAAGAACACCATACTTCTTAACGTATATAGGAATACTTATGACAACTCATGTTTTGATTTTGAGCTCACAATTACTCATTCGTATCTCTCTAAGTATATTTTCCTTATCAGAGTTGTTTTTAAGCTCTCACATCCTGTGCTGTATAAACCTGACTGATAACATTTTGCAGAGAGATGAATACTTAACTGTCTGTAGGAGTGCTTGATAATGCAAATAAATAATTTATATTAACATGATGTTCATGGTACCTTAATTTTAAAAACAACTGCTTTTAAACTCAGAAAATGAACTGTTATATTTTCATATTCTGTTTTGTTTAGTAAATATCTTGCATTAAAAAAGTGGCTACTTCACCTTTTGTTATGTCTCCTTACTCTGTCATACTGGCCTCAATATGTCAGGCTCTGCAAATGACATAAGATTTATATTTCCACCCTTGTTTTGTTTCCCTAAAGTATTTATACATCCACCCTTGTTTCCCTAAAGTGCTGGACTTACACTAATTACCCTTTGTATAGCTCTCTGGTTTAAATTATCAGACTTCTATAGATTTATGTAATCAGTACTTATCAGACATATGTGATAATGCTTACTATGAAAAACGGTTATTGAATTGATATTTAGCTGAGCTGCAAGGCAGCAGCAAGTTTGCACAGAAAAAAAAATGGCAGACTGTCAAGCTGTCACCATCTGCTGCTGAATCAAACAATGGAATAACTAATGAATGTCCTATCTGTTTCTCTGGAATATCCTCACTGTGAATGTAATAAAATGTGACAGTGATTATTTACCATCTGGATGCTAGCTATAAATGCTGATAAGTCAGAATGCATAATCCCTCAGACTAATAGTAAACAAGTTTTATTTAGAGGAAACATGGACACCATAGGCCATATTTTCAATACATTAACTAATATTGTCAGATGTGAAACAGTTTAATAAAAGTATGAGATTTCAGTTTTATTCTAATTGACTTTTTCCATAATTTATACATTGCACACATAGTGTACCTTTTTATATTATGTTTAAAGAATGCTTTATTTTAATTGTGTACTTGATTAAAATTCACTTTTAAGATATACAGTACTTGCAGTTCTACGGTTGTTTGAAGGTTGCTTCATAGGTTCATAGGTTGGTACTAGGCAATCGGCCCTAGCCAAACAATTCGCTGGATATTTCTTCCCACAATATTTACTTCCCTGGACCCCTGTCTAGCAGGGCGACTGACATGATCCCTGGGATGAATTTCCTATCTCCCATCCAGTCATCAAGGTTCCTTTTGAAGAGGGCCAAGGAGGCGCTCCTGTTGACATGTATGAGCAGTCTATTCCAGAGTATGGGGAGTCTCTGGGTCAGGAATCTATCCCTCCAGCATGTTTTGTTCATTGTGATGACAAGGTTTAGATCCCTCGTGTGGCTCTGAGGGATTGGGATTTATTTAAGTGGAGCATGTCTAACAGCTCAGGGTTTGACATGGCCTTGTATGTTAAGCAGAGATCGCCTCTGAGTAGATGATATGCCACAGAGTATAGCTGGAGTTTTTTTAGATGGTCAGCATAGGGCGTCTGCTTTAGGCCTGTGATTCTTTTAGTGACATCCTATTTCTGCGGCCTTTCCAGCTGTTGCAGATATCTTGTGAGGTACATACCAAACGGGGCGTTGTACTCTATAATGGGCCTAATGAGGGATGAGTATAGTGGGACAATGACCTCCTTTTTTCTGGATGAAAAGCCCTTAGTGATGAGGTGTGCCACATAGAAGGATTTCTTGACTGTTGTGTCGATGTGATTATTGAAGGTGAGACCACTGTCCACCTGTGTCTCTAAGTCTCTCATCACACTTTCGGTGTTTAGTGTACTGCCACCTATGTGGTAATTCATGAGTACATGTTTTTTTCCCAAAGGGGATAACTATACATTTCTTGGCATTAAGCTTGAGCTCATGGCTCTGGCACCAAGCATCTGTTTCTGTAAGGCCCTTTTGTAGAATATCCACATCATTTGAGGATTCAGTAGTAGCTCCCAGTTTGCAGTCATCTGTGAACTTTGTTAGCCAGAGTCCCTTAGTGTTGGCCTGTACTTCACAGAAGTAGATGCCAAGCAAGAGTGGTCCCAGGACTGAACCCTGAGGTACTCCACTTGTCACTTGTCTGGAGCTGGATTTGGAGTCGGCTACTTTTACAGTCTGGGTTCTGTTAGTAAGCCAGTTGGCAACCCATCAAGTGATGTAGGGATTTATTCCCAGCTTAGTAAGTTTATCAATGATTCCAGAGTGGGGGATGGTGTCGAAGGCCTTGGTGAGGTCCAGGTAGGCTGTGTGGACCGCCTTACCCTCGTCCACAGCTCTGGAGACTGATTCGAAGAAGCCAATCAGGCGAAGCAGTCAAGATTGGACCTTCACAAACCCAAACTGGGTGGAGTCCAGTGTTTGAAGGTTGCCAATGTCTTTGTTTATAAGTTCCATGATGATGCATTCCATGCCCTTGCAGATCAGCTCATTAGACTGATGGGACGGTAGTTCCCGGGATCCAAGGTGGATCACCCCTTGTGGAGTGGGATAACTGCAGCTGTGCGCCACTCAGTGGGCATGAAACCTGAGGTGAGGCTATGATTAAACATGACACTTAGGTGAGGTGCCAGTTCATTTTGTAGTTCAAAAAAGATGCATCCTTATAAAGGATATGACTGAAATTATAGCAGTATACTAGTATCAGAGTTGTTAAACATATTTTTAATTCATCTTCCGTGCTGAAGCCCAGTTTCACTTGCTGAACTTAATGGACAAACAGAAGGCCTGAAACTGGGATTACAATATAATCTGAGCCATCCTAACCACGTGCAATTGTTTGCAGCAGTGCAAGAAAGAGAGAGTCACGGTGGTCACACAAGGCCTCAAAATACCTCTGTGCTGAATGCAGATAAGGGTAAACAAGATGTATAAAACAACGGGATGCTCCACAAACACCAGTGTAATTGTAAACCATGACATTCTGGTTAACAGAGACAGAGACTGCTACAACATTAACATAAATGCACGTTATTATTCACAATCAGTAGACACAAACGTGTGTGTCGTCACTCTCTGTGCCCAACGGGTCTCTGATGTCCCTAATATTCCATCATCGCTTTGGCACATAAATAGCAAATTGCTGCTGTGTAGGTGGAGTCACTGAAATGGAGCTGGTATACATGTTCTGTCGTTACATGCAAACTCATGGGATGAGTGGAATACTAATTCCTGTGGACACCAAAGTTTGTTAATTATTGTTTCATGAAACTCCTATTGACCAGTGGGGCACAGTGGGTTCACTGCAGGCATCTGTCTCCTGGATACCACACTAATGTTTCAATTCTATGCTACTGAACATGGAGGAGCATATGTACTTTAATTTCACTGCTCTGGGGGTGGGGGCAACAACACCATATGGGTATTTTATCACATAGCCCATTTCCCTTAGGTAATTGGTGCCACTGTTTACAATACTCCCCAGGGACACAGGCAATTTGGTATATCATCTGTAAGAGATTCCATTCCATCTACTGTTAGGAGGTCTGCAATGCACAGGGCATATATACTATGTGTGCACCATCTATGAAATATCCATGATCCCTACATCAGGACACATACAACTTATATCAACAATTTGCCTAGAAATATTACTATCAGATATTCCTTGGAACCATGTATAATAACACTCATACAAAGCCCTCAGACTAAGGCAGTGAGTGCATACAAATCAACACTGTTGAGGACCCACAACATCACTGAATGCATGTTTAGACTGATGAAATCCACTTCTATGCTTACATGCCTCCTGTGGTGCACTGCAGTATGGTCCAGAAACCTGCACCAAGATATAAGCCATGTGTGCATGCTACACAGCATGTTGATAGTCAGAAAGATACAACAGGATATTGCCATCAGAAGGGAGGATTTGCTGAAGCCAGAGCAGAGGATTTGTTGGAGCCAACAGTGAAGGACAAGGCTGATATTGCAGATGGCTCAGCTACAAGGATTGGCCATGTAAGACAGAGGCAGGTAATGACAAGAGACAGCATCTAGTTCAAAGTTATGGGCCAAATTAGACATAACAGAGTATCAGAGATGTATGCAATGCCATAATCTAGCTATGCAACACAATGCATGAGCTAGTTATGCTATGCATCAGCACAAACAGTGCACAGTTGTCAGCATATGCACAGATGGGGAGGGCACCAATTACACTTGCTGACAATGGGAACTTGAGGGGGGGTAATGATGATTTTGTGTGTGTGTGTGTGTGTGTGTGTGTGTGTGTGTGTGTGTGTGTGTGTGTGTGTGTGTGTGTGTGTGCGCGTGTCTTTGTGGGTATGTGTTCATGTCTTTGTGTGTGAGATGACCTGGTGAATGTGATGAGTTTGGAATATTGCGCAAAGAGGAGGCTGTGTCTCCAGCATGGGTTGCCATTATTAAGATTATATGTGAGTGGGAACAATCTCTATAAATGCTAAACAGTATATGTTTCTCTTTGACAGGTCCAGGGGGCAATCAATGGGTATGTGCCCTAACCACTCAGGTCCCTGTCTGCCGGTTGACCCTATGAAAATGTTACTGAAATTAGACATGACTAGCAGAGAGTGTTATGCAATTTGTGAATGGGAACAGAAGGCTATGCCATGTGGATATCATGCTTTTACACCTTATATGTATATGCAACCACTGTTGGCTGCAACACCCTCAACATTAGTAATAGGCATAGACAATGTGGTGGTATGTGACTTTGTGCTATAGCTATCCCATAGTGAGTTTCTCCACTAGAACTTCAAGTGGGGTGGCTATGAGAACTGCATCATCCCCATTGTATGGCAGCAGCCAGGACCCTGCAGAATACAGACCCACTCCACAGTGGTCTTCAGAAATGCTATGTAGCTAGGCAAAGCCCTTGTTAATGGAGTTTTGCAGCCACTTCATTGCACAAATCAGTTCCATTGTGTTGGTGATGACAGCAGCCTGTGCCTGCATGACTACCCAATACATTCATTCTGTAACAGCCATGGAGACTCACAGCACATCAGACCTAGGGTAGGAAAAAAAGCATTACCAGCCACATGCAAACTGTTCCCTACTACTGTTTCAGTGGCCTTTGGTGCTGCCAGCAGCCACTGTTACCAGAGAAGCAGGGGATGAGGGTGCACTCTAGAGTGCTCTTTCAGTATTTACTGCTGTTTAAGTTGTTTTTCTGACTGTTTTTCCATAGAAAAGAAAACAATCCTATCTGTTTGCTCATTTCCTGCCATTTTCTCTAGCTAGAATAGTCTGGATTTCAGATTTGCTGATTCCAGGACTGTATTGCGAGTTTCTGAGTTGTCCAGATCTTGCTGTGGTAGAAAGAAGTCTTTCTGCTTATCAGTGGGAGTGGTAAGCACTGAGCAGCCTATCTATCTCTAGAGGAGTGGTTTCCAGCTCTGATATTGTATCTTTTTGGCTGTTTTGGGCTGCTTCCTATCTTAAAAACCCATGGTTGCATGATGTGCAATGCCACTAAGCTAGAGTAAACTATTACCAGAGCCAGAAAGTCTACTCTTCAGATTTTTCCTCAGAACTTGCTGGCATTCTCATTTCTACATGCAAACTAGTTAATTTAAAACCAGCACTTGCTCAGAACTAATTGTAGCAATTTACTGTAGCATAATATACTGCTACCAGCACTAAAACTCTCCAGAAAGGAGAATAAGATAACAGTTCTAGTAGTTAAATATATTGATCATCAAACCAGGCATGTCTAAAGATCAGTTCCCGTCCTTTCTCTTGTCAACCTGGTGAACTTGGGCATCCTGAGGCAATGTAACAACTGCCTCATGTACACAGACAACCCCCTCCTCTTACCCCTCAAGACTATGACTTGTGAGAGATGCACATATATAGCCAAATTGGAAGCCAAGCACTCTCTAGCCACGACTGAATTAGCCAGTCAAGAGGAGAAGGTTAACACCTGCACCACACCTCATTCAACACATAGCCCACCAGTACATTCACCACCACAGCCCCCACATAGTAACACAAAACACACACCTACTTTCACAGAGGCTCTCCATAAAAATCTGGTCAAACAATAGAGACCTCTGAGGCAGAAACGCAAACAGCCACCACATTCCAGCACAAACCATGTAACACAAAGCTCACATAAACAGTGTGCCACACAACTTTTGGTTAGCCACCTTGATGATTGTTTAACTGAACAATGGGCCCAAGCCCAACAGAAAGCCTCTATGGGTTTTGTCGACATACTCACATCATATTATGAGTGTTCTATTAATCAATGTTTTACAGAAGTAAGATCTATTTGTGAGGAGACTAAAACCTATGAAGGGCAAGCCTATTATGTCTCCTGTTTGAATCAGTTAAGTAAAGAACTACTTAGTCTTGAGTAACAACTTAAAGATAAAAAGATGCAACAGTATAATAGAGACATGTGGGATTACCAAAGGAGTAAACCCTTTGGGTTAACAAAGAATGTTAAATTTGGTAATTTAGATACTAAATATTCCACACACAAGAGGAAGAGACATAAATCTATTCTTAAGAACCCTAGACTCTCCCATAGTGGGACATCAGGGGATGAATCATCCTCCACCACAGATGTAGATACAAATTATACTCAGGATTCTCCAAACCCCAAAAGACAGAGTTTAGAGAACCCTTTAGGATTAAATCTCGTAGGTGAGTAAGGAAACGCAGGGCGGGTAAGCGCTGTTGAAGGCATTCTGCAAATCATGATACAGCATTAAGTGGTACTGAAAATGTCCACAATATGTCATCTACACCTCTTCCTGAGGTTGAGTTAAAACTTCTCAATAAAGGCTTGAATTTTTTACCGGGCATCTTTGTTGGTGAGGATTCAGTGGTTCAAGATATTATTTCCTTTTGTAGGTTACTTAATCTAAGATTATATTTTGACTCTGAATCACCAAATGTTAACATAAATCAATTTAGATTTCACAAATCTACTTTTATGCCACCTATGCATAAACATGTTGCCATGTTCCAGACCAGTGTGCTTAAACATCTACATTTCAGTACCAACGAATATCAGGTTCTACCTCACAATCTCGCAAAGGTTGAACAGCAGGTGGTTACAAATTTAAAAAAACAACAGAAATTTGGTTATTTTACCGGCAGACAAGGGTGGAGCATTAATGGTAATGGATTGGGATATATATATATATTATAATGAAGCTCAAAGACAACTGATGGATGTTAGATATTATATGTACATGCCTTTAGACCCCACCTCCAGATTTAAACATCAAGTAGATTCATTTCTTTTGAATACTCTTGAAGAGGGGATTATTACTGACTCAAACTTACATCACCTTATTGTGCCGGATCCAAAACATCAATATTTGTATTTATTACCAAAAAGTCATATTTACACAGTCCACCTGGTAGACCTATAATTTCTGGCAGGGGTTCTCTTACTGAACCCCTTTCACAATTACTGACTAAATATCTAAAATCTTTCTAAGGTTGGGTTAGAGCATGTATACAAGATATAACACAATTCCTGCAGATAATTTCTGATACGCAGATGGAGCCCAGTTGGTAGTTATGTACTCTTGATGTTGTTGTTGTGTCTTTCAGCTTTTCCCGGTTAGGGGTTGCCACAGCAGAACTCCAGTCTGCTAATGATTGGTAGTAGATTTTTACATGCCGAGTTGCCAGCCCTGATGCACAACCTTCAATGAAAGTACGCCCATTCACGCATGTCTCCAGACAGAAGATGCTTTAGCTGAGAATCGAATGGGACATCTTACTGTGAGGTGACAGTGCTACCGCAGCACTACCACCGCAGTCCATTTATGTACTCTTGATGTTACTGCACTATATACTAACATCCCACAATGGACAGGATTACAGGCCCTGCAATATTATCTTGACAGGGGGAAATTATACCCACCTGGATTTAACACATTTTTAGTTTGTTTGGCAGAACATGTGCTTGCCAAAAATGCTTTCTATTTTCATGGCAAATGTTTTTGGCAAGTTCAAGGGACTGCAATGGGAGCATCTTTTACTCCCATTTATGCGGAGTTATTTATGGCTTTTTTGGAGGGACAACTGATGTATGACCCCAGTCGTAATATATTTATGGATGAGATAGCTATATGGAGACATAATCTGGATGACTGTTGGATGGTCTGGAGGGCAGATATTAACTATTTACAGGAATTTGTACAATACCATAAAGATAATAAGTGGAAGATTCAATTCATGATTAACTATCATTCTCAACAGATTAATTTCCTTGATGTTACTATTACCGGGAATATTGATAACACTCTTGATAGTCAAATATACCCTGAATACAACACACTATTACATGCCACCAGTTTCCATCCGCAGCACATCATATGTAATATTCCAAAATCACAGTTTTTATGGATGAGACATATTTGCTCAACCCAATATACTTTTGTGCATTACAGGGAAGATCTCATCAACAGATTTTGGACGAGGGGTTATAAATATGATAACATCATATTAGCTAGCAACTGGGCCTCGGAACAAGACAGGAATGAGTTATTAAAATGTAAGGAACAACAACATCAGGCATCTTCTGATATTCATCTGGTTACTACATTTGGTCATAATACTAATTTACTTATGGATACTGTGAATCGACATTGGAACATATTAAAAGCAGACCATAGATTGTCTGACATACTTAGTTCCAAATGCTTGTTCTCCTTTCGTAGGGGGCAAACACTGGGTTCTTATTTTAGCCATTATAAACAATGGACTGAGCCTACTAGATCTAAACAGGAACTTATGATTACTGGTGCACCACTATATGGACGTGTCCCTTGTGGACACTGTACGCATTGTTCTAGTGTTGTTAAGTCTAAACAGTTTTCAAGTAAAAATACGTACTTGGTATATGAGATTAAATTTCTAGATAATTGTAGCACTGACTGGGTTGTTTACTTAGCCACATGCTCATATTCAGCATTCTATATAGGGTAGACATCTCGACCATTACGTTTACGTATTACAGAACATATTAGTGATATCAGGAACAAGAGAAACTCTAATGCTTTATATAAGCATTCATTGAAATATACCACTGCACACTTTAGATTCGCTATCATAGATAAAATACAAAGAGATAGGACCAACAAAACTGGGTGGCGTACTATTTTAAATCATAAAGAAAAAAAATGGATTATTAAATTGGGAGTGCTGTTTCACCCTGGATTAAATGAGCAACTATAATTAACCAATGAGAGTTGTTTCTGTGTTGACTAGGATGTATATAAAGTATTGTAATGTTTGAATTATGTGTCGTTTACACTGAGGAAGGCTATTGATGCCAAAACTGGTCTGGATTTATTACTAGTGGGATATTGTGTAAGACTTTACCCTTATGGTGTGTTGATTAAAATTGGTTTTTGATTTCCCACACTTTGCATGCTGGCCTTCCTTTTTTGACCACACAACCAAAGCCCATAAGGCAAAACAACTTACCCAATACTCTAGTCGTAGGTGACTCAATAGTAAGCCACACTGATGTCCCACTCAATAGGCTGAATAAGGTGAAAGTTATGGTCAGCTGCCTGTCTGGTGCCAGAATACCCCACATAAAGCACACACTCAGGTCTCTGCACAAAAGGTACAAATATGACTCTGTCATTGTCCATGTTGGTGTGACCGACCTGGGACGTACCTCCTTGGACTACATGAAAAGAAACGTGGAGGAGCTCTCAGATCTTGTAGCCCAGGCAGGTATGACCAAGCTCTGAGTAGCATCCTTCCATAACCTAGAATGATACCACAGTACAAACATAAAATGATTGACTTTAACAATTGGCTGTTTCTGGTGTCATTCTAAGGGGATCCAGTATCTGTCTGCCTGGGATGACATGATCGACAGACTTTGATGCTTCGCCAGAGATGGTCTGCATCTGTCACCCATGGGATTCCAGATACTGGCCAAAGCTCTTGCTACGTCTATAGTGCCTTTTTTAGGCAATGTCCTGATGACAAAATTACCCCATAACAGTTACAAGCAAACAAAATCTGAGGGTTATGCTACTCAGTGCTAGAAGCCTAAATCTCAAAATGCACTAGATCAAAACACTCCTAAAAATGGAGAACATTGACATCTGTGCAGTGACTGAGACCTGGTTCAAGGCTCAGGAGAGCACCCCAGCACTACCAGGTTATAATTCATACCACACCTTTTGGCCCCCTAATCTGGACCAAAGCAATAAAGGCGGAGGTGTCTCTATATTCATAAAAGATATGCACACCTCCAGACAAATAGCAAAACATATCTCATCAGAGATACTTCAGGTGCAGCTAACACTGGTTAAAACTGCAGTCCAGGTTGTGGCATGCTATAGATCCCCCTTCATGTCCCAAGAGTCCCACTCCATATTCCTAAACACACTGGATAATATTAGGGTACAACCAAATACCCTTATACTGGGAAATTTTAACTACCCCTCCATTAACTGGGAAAATTACTCATGTACCAATACACTAGCTCAATGTTTTCTGGAATGCATTAATTCCAGTGCCCTGGACCAACTAATTCTTATCCCCACCAGGGGTAGAAACATCCTTGACCTGGTCATTACCAACATGGGTGACCATTGCTCTACACCTGATATCAACACCTCCCTGGTCAGATCTGACTACAAACTTATCACCATGGACATCCACATCCCACTCACACCCTCACTAAAGGAAACCATCATAAGAAACTTCTCCAAAGCCAACTTTGGGCTTCTAAAATCTGAGGTGGCAAACTTCACAATGCTCACGCAAATGGAAAATAGGTGCATGACTGCTGAATCATACACCAATGCACTGTATGAGCACATACACATATGCATGGAACGGGCCATACCAAACAGAACTAGGACGCTTTCCTCCAAAACAAAAGGAAGCCAATCAGGTGGACCCCTACCATCAACAAACTCTACAACAGAAGAAAAAATCTGTTGCAGAAAAGAGTCAAATCCCAAGACTGGAAAAACTCTCTTGTTAGCCTCAGCAAAAAACTGAGATCCCTTATCAAATCATCTAAAGCTAGCTATGAAAACAAAATTGCTGTAGATTCTAAAGACAACCACAAGGCATTCTATGGCTCCGTCAAGAATCTGCATGGCAAGACCCAGATCTGCTCCTAGTTACAGCACAATGGCAATACATATACAGATCCAAATGATATTACCAACATATTGGCTGACAGGTTCAGTGCAAACTTTACCCCCCCCTTTCACCCCCCCCCAAAGGGCTCATCTCAATACCTGAGGAATGCCAAGTCGCTATCATCATGGGTACACAGGTAAAAAATGCACTGTCCAAAGACAGAATACAGCTTCCATAGGACCTGGTTTCCCAGGCTGTGTCCTACATGAACTACAAAATTAGCTGGCACCACACCTGAGTACCATGTTCAATCACAGCCTTGTTTCAGGCTTTGTTTCTGCAGAATGGAGCACTGCTATGGTCATCTCGCTCCACAAGGGGGATGGGGGGACTACAGATCCTGGGAACTACCTTCCCATTAGCCTGACAAATTTGATATGTAAAGCCATGGAGTGCATCATCATGGACCTTATTAACAGGGACATAGGGAGTTTCCAAACTCTAACCAACATGCAGTTTGGGTTTGTGAAAGGTAGATCATGTCTGCTCAACCTGAGCTGTGGATGAGGGCAAGGTAGTTCACACAGCCTAGCTAGATCTTGATAGATAGATAGACTCACTGAACTGGGCATAAACCCCTATGTCATAAGATGAGGAGCCAACTGGCTCACTGATAGAACCCACACTGTAAAAGTAGCAGATTCCAAATCTGACTACTGTCCAGTTACAAGTGGCATTCCACAGGGATCAGTCCTGGGTCCTCTCCTGTTTGGCATCTACTTCTCAGAAGTCCAAGCCAACACAAAGGGACTCTGGTTGACCAAGTTCGCAGATGACTGGAAACCTGTAGCCATTATTGATTTTACAAAGGACGTAGACATTCTACAACAAGGCCTCACTGAGACCAGTAACTGGTGCAAGAACCATGGCCTTAACCTAAATGCCAAAAAGTGCATTGTCATTCCCTTTGGGAAAAATTCGGTGCCCATGAACTACCACATAGACGGTAGTCCGCTAAACATCGAAGGAGTGATAAGAAACCTGGGGACACAGGTTAACAGCGACCTCTCCTTTGATAACCACATTGCCACTGTGGTCAGAAAGTCCTCTTACGTGGCACATCTTATGACAAAAGGTTTCTCATCCAGGAATGAAGAGGTCATAATCCCGTTTTACTCATCCCTCATTAGACCCATAATAGAATATAAGGCCCCATTTGGTATGTACTTCACTAGACACCTACAATAACTGGAAAGGCCACAAAAATACCTAACTAAGAGGATGATAGGCCTTAGACATATGCCCTACACTGACAGACCCCAAAAATTTCAGCTATACTCTGTCTCATATTGCCTACTTAGAGGCGATCTCTGGTTGACCTACAAAGTCATGTCTGACACAGAGCTGTTAGATATGCTACACCAGAAGAAATCTCAATCCCTCCGAGCCACACACTCAAGGGACCTAAATCTCATTACCACCATAAACAGAACTTGCTGGAGGGACATGTTCCTAACCCAGCGACTTCCCTTGCTCTGGAACAAACTCCCCATTCATGTCAAGCAGAGCACTTCACTTGGCCCTCTTCAAGAGAAATCTTGACAAGTGAATGGGCAATAGGAAATTCATCCCAGGGATCATTTTAATGATGCTGCTTGACAGGGGCATGGGAAACTAACTTTGGGAGGCAGTTCTCCCCAGGGATCACCTCAGTGGCCCTGTTTGATATGGGCACTGGGAACTAACTCCAGAGGGCATGATACCAGGGAATTTCTTGGACTAGGCTTATATTGGCTCCAGGGCCATTAGCCTAGTACACACCTATGAACCTATGAATTCCTGCACTATGATAGTCACCTGTTACTGATGGATGGGCTGCACAAACAATGGACCTTTGTCAGTGGAATGGGAAAGTAATGTGCCTGCCATGGTACCTGTGCCTGACTGTGGTACTGCAGCCTCTAACTTTAGCCTGCCATAATTGACAGGAACAGATATTTGCCCAAACATTTGGTAAACCAGTATCCATAACAAAAGACCCACAGACTGAATTACCTGAGAAAGCAGACAAAAACACTCTAGAGTCCCTGCTACTTAATGACAGTCCGGATTCTAGTGCTGCAATAGCTGTACAACAGAAAAACATCATACAGTGAATCAAAGTCCATGCACCTTGTGCAGACTTCCGTTGCAAGTTTAGCCTTGAAGTGCTTAAAGGGGCAATGTGTACTCTGTATTGGATAAGATATGGCTCTGCCATGTCACAATTCATGATATATAAATAAGGACATACCCACATGGTGCATCAATCACAAACATTAGATGTAGTTAGTAAATATCTGCTCCAATATCTAGTCACCCTCCAGGTATGAGGGAGCAGTCTGTCACCCCATAAAGTGATATCAGGAAATAATTGAAGTCCACGAAAGTTGCCCGTGTAGGCAGTCTTACCCCCACTCAAGGCTATCTTCTCCTGCTGAATGGCATTGTTTTTTGTGCAGAAATGATGAATCATGTTAGGGACCCTATTGTGCAACTGAGCAGATCTCTTAGGATCATCGTCAGCATTTTTATCTACAACAAGGTTCTGTCATAGTTAATACTATAAGTCCCAGTCACTGGGAGAATCCACTGAATGTGTTCATGGGGGGCTAACAGCATGATATCTGCTTCTGTCAAAGAGAACTTATTCATTCATTCATCTTTTCTCCTTTTGAGCAATCTCACTCAGTAAATGTGAGTATATGCATATAGTAAAAAATTTGTCAGTGATACCTGCCATATGCACAGTACATCCTTCAGTCCCTTGTCCAAATAAAGTACAGACTGTAAAACACTTTCAGAGGCATAATCCACATCCACAGGACACTGCCATGGGACAGCTATAGGTGATGGGTGTATGTCTACCAGACCACATGCTCTAATATGTTCTAAAGAAACCTATAATGGTTGTGTATTTGTGTGTGTGTGTGTGTGTGTGTGTGTGTGTGTGTGTGTGTGTGTGTGTGTGTGTGTGTGTGTGTGTGTGTGTGGATGTGCGTGCATGCGTGTGCATGAATGAGTGTATGTGAGCATGTGTATGGATTGCACTGCATATATACATGTGGTCCATGTAGCACTTTGCAACACAATTCAATAGCAGGGTTCTATCTAATATGTGAGGAGCTACTGCTGTCTCCATCTGTACCCTAACGAGCCTCCTTACAGGTGGGCTGAGGCATGTATTAACTATGTACCTGTTTGTATGTTTTTTTTCCCCTGCGAAAATAAAAAGGTTCAAACCAACAAAAGGCATGGGATCAGCATTGCCATTTCCTGAGTTATATGCACCCTGGACTTTCTAATCATTTAACACAACAGGATGGTGAGACTCGGTGCAAGGCATGTAAAATGTGGTGACTTCCAGATAATTTGTAACAGGCTGATGTTATTAAGACATCCCCTGTCCCTAAACAGTGCGTATTTCTTAAGCAATACACCTTAGTCTATATTTATGTGTTTGGAGTCCCCATTTATTCGAAACAGACAATCACATTTAGCAAATCATTCACTGCAATGAGTATTGCCTATGTCCCCTGACTCCCCCAAAGGTACATCTTTCTGAAATCAGTAAAGCACCTTTTAAATAGAATGCAAGGTTCAATAATATAACCTCTTGCGGCCTATGATGCCTCTGAACAACAACATTCCCTACAATAATGTCAAAGCATCAGTAGTGAGAACCACAACTTCTCCCTACATGACAACTGCCCCCTGTAGACTTACTTCAGAAGTTATGGCTCTGTATATCTTCTGTAAAACATACTCCATAGTCTCCCAACATTCTTCTTACTGATCAGTAGATTTCTTTATTAGAATGAGCTATACAATGGCTACAGCTGCAATTTCATGGCTCAGTTTGTTTGTGTCTTTCGGCTTTTCCCGGTTAGGGGTCACCACATCGGAACTCCGGTCTGCTAATGATTGGCAGTTGATTTTTACATACAGGCTTGCCAGGCCTGACGCACAACCTTCAACGAAGGTGCGTCCATTCATGCATGTCTCCATGCAGAAGACGCTCTAGCTGAGAATCGAACCGGACAGCGTCTTACTGTGAGGTGACATCTTGGCAGTTATGCTAATGAGCCAATTATCATTAACCGTTTCTGAATCTCACACTTTGCACAAAACATTTTGGACCAAGACTGCACTGTAAATCTCATACCTGAATGTGCACAAGCAAGAATGATCAGAAGGTGCACTGCTTATACCCAGATGTGTCTCTGACCATCAGGCATGAGATTTCACAGGCTGATAGGTGTGTACTAAGGTAATGATCACTAGGGCCTTCTTAAACCTAGCCATGCATTCCAAATCTCTGGCAAGTTCTGGTAGACTTGAAAAGTATAAGCAGGGGCTAGGGAGATGATACATTTTTAAAGTAGGGGCCTTGGCAATGAAACATTTGCAGGCTTCCTGTGTCCATTACAGACATAGGTGCCAAACCAGAGATGAATATCCTGTTCCCCATCCAGTTGTCTACGTTACACTTGAAATGGGTTAGGGAGGAACTCTGCTTCACATGGATGTGGACTCTGTTCCAGAAAAGAAGTAGTCTCGGGGATACATACCTGTGTCTCCAGCAGGTCCTACTTATATCACAGACAAGGTTTAAATCTTCAGACTGGATTATTCTGGTGCTATTTGTTTTGTAGATATGCAGGAGGTCCATCAAAGTAGGGCCTGACAATGCTTGTAGACCAGGCATAGATCCCCCCCTCAGCCTGTAGAAGAAAGAATATAGGGATAGAGCTTTGAGATGGTTTGCAAAGGACATGTTACTTATGCCCTGTATTCTTTTAGTGGGGAGCCTCTGTAGACATTCCAGTTGTTGGATGTGCCTGGTTAAGTGGGGGGGGGGGGGTTGTACTCAATGAAAGGTATGATGGATGCTGAATACGATGGAACAATTAACTCCTTAGACCTAGATTCCATACCTTTGTTTATAAGTTACACAACATAGAAAGATTTCCTCACTACTGTAGACATGACATGGTCCAATAATATATTACTGTTTATATGTATCCCCAAATCCCTGATTACTGGGTTGACTATGAAGGATGTGTGCCAGTATGATAGCTACTAGAGGTGGATGACTTCCTAAAGGATGCTATTATGTATTTCTTGGCATTTAGTTTTAGCCCATGGCTCTGTCACTTATTTGTCTGTGTCTGCTCTTCCTGAGGAGCACTGGTGTCGGTAAAGGATTTTATGACTTCTCTTAATTTGCAATCATCTGCAAATCTGGTCAGCCAGAGGCCCTTGACATTGTCCTTGACTTCAAAGAAGTAACCGACAAAAAGGAGCAGTCCCAGGATTGATCCCTGAAGGACTCCACTCATGACTGGCTTCTTTGTAGAGGTGGACTCACCAATTCTAACTTCCTGAGTCCTGTCTGTGAGTCATCTGGCTATCCACTGGGTGAAATAAGGGCTTAATACTATCCACCTGAGCTTGTCAACAATGCCTAAATGGTGTATTGTATCAAAAGCCTTGGGCAGGACAAGGTAGGTAATGTGAACTATTTTGCCAGCATCCATTGCTTTGGTGACCTTCTTAAAGCAATCCTTCAGATTGAATAGGCATGACCTGCCCTTGACAAAACAAATTTGGGTTGGGTACAGTGTCTGGAGGTTTCCTATGTCATTATTGATCATTACCATGATAATTCTTTCCATACATATAGGGAAATCATTTGGAATATGTATCTTGTATTTGATATATTGGCATTGTACTGCCAGGCTGGCATTGGAGGACCACAAACCAACCATTATCAGGACATCTTATCATGTACTCTGACCCTGGGACAGTGACTTGTACTCTTGAACTTTACCAGCTCTACCACAGCAATCATAGAACCATAGGATCAGAGGAGGTTACTAGGCTATCAACCTGGAGATCATTTCAAGCCTAGCCATTTCATCTCAATATAATACCATAGATTCACTAGTCAATACCCAGGACTGTATTTATTAATGACTGCCAATGTCCAGGAGGGTTGTGGGCACAATCACCGGTAAGAATTTATGGTGCCCCATCCACTCATTCAAGTTCCTTTTGAACAGTATCATAGAGGTGTTCTACTTCACATGAATTGCAGCCTATTCCAAAAATTTGATAGTCACTGGGAGACAAATCTGTCCCTCCAGCATGTCCTATTCAAGTTAAAGACCATATTTAGGTCCCTGGAACAAGTAGCTCTGGTCCCATTTGATTTACGGGTGTGCAGCAAGTTCATTAGGTTTGGGTCTTGGATTGCTCTGTAAACCCGGCATACATTTCCCCTAAGAAGTATGTACGATACTGAGTACAGTGACAGGGACTTTAGTCACTCTTTGTAAGGCAAGAGCTGAAGTCCCTTGATCTTCTTAGTTAGAAACCTCTGAGGTTTCTCCAATTGTTGTAGGTGCTTTGTATGGTACATGCCAAAAGGGGTGTTATACTTAATTATGGGTAGTTACTTCTTTAATTTTCATTACAATCAAACATACAGGTGTGCAGATGAGGTCATTACAGCTTTTGTTTGGGCAGAGGACAGTGTGATCATTGTTTCTTTTACTTTTCTCACAGACCTCAGACGTGTACAAAGAAGGTTACTATAGCTTGTATAGGGGCAGTGCACTGTCTAGGAGCAATAAAGTAGAAAACATTACTGTAATCATTATTTTTTTAGCTTCACATCAGGCACATATACAGGTAGCTGCCTTTGATCGGTAGGGTTGAGGAGTGAGGAGGCATGCTATGTATATGTATGTCAGCACTCACTTAAAACACATGACTGTGGCAGTCTGAACCTTTGCTTTCATCACAGTCTAACACTACAGGGATGCATAGGTAATCTTTGTCTTTTTGGGGTTAGGGAGGCAGGCCATATTCCCAGGTTGAGCCTCTGCATCCAGACAACATACGGCTTGTTAGTTTGTTGGGAGAGACTATGCTGTCTTCTTTGAATATTAAGCCTTGGGCACAAATTATGTTTTCTTTGTAAGAAAAAAATAAGACTGAAAATTATGTTTTACTCTTGGTTTTTGTTTAAGACATCACTGGATTAAAAGGTTAGGAAAATACTCTAAAATGCATCCCAGGCCACCTGTAAACCTATGGCTTCTTGGGCCCTGGCTATTTTGGTTATTTTTTAAATGGTTATTACTGTGCTGTCTTGGTCAGGAAAGGTGAGTTGAAAGGATGCTAGGAAAACTTAAGCTAAACAGCAACACTGAATTTCTTTCCTTGATCATAATTTCTGTACAAGTCATCACTGGATGAAAAGATTATGCAAAAATAAATAAATAAAAATAAATAAATAGTATGTACTGTAGAGCATATAGACAGCATTTCCCCTAATGGCCGAATATAGTGTGGTACATGGGCCTGTTGTACTGTAACAGCGTTGTAGCTACAGTTTTTGCCCTGCATGATATGGGTCTTTCTTTGTAACTATTATTTATGCATTCACTGTACTAATTGGTTGAATTTTAATTTTCAATATAAAGTTTTTATTTGAAAATGCCTAGGCTTAGGCATTTTTAAAGAGACAAATATTATTCTCTTTATCCACAAAATCTCAAGCCTGAGACTACAGAGGAAAACATTTAGAAGTATATGGCCTGGGCTGCATATCATGAGATCACAACATACTTTTGAATTACAAAGCAAGATGACATTATTTAAAATTAAGACAAAAGTAATTAATGTCATGATATTCACTTTTATCTCCTGATAAAAACAGACAAACTATATTTTAAACAAAGTTATTTAACCCTGCTGCTTGCTATAAGAAATAGCTATCACATTATAAGTATGTAGATACAAACAACTATAAGCAACTGATACACGTCTTGCATGGAATTTACACTGCTTCCTTGTAAAGAAAAAAAATGTCAAAAATGAGTCAGAGACCCAATATGAAACAAATCTGACATCTTAAAACTTGTGTTTTTTTTCTGTGCATATGTGGCAAATCCTATCTTAAAAGAGAAGTCATGGGAATACATGTCAGGTCCAACAGTGTCAAGAGGAGAGTCAACAGCTTCAACATCGATAATTTTTCCCTCATCACATTGTACAGCCATACTACTGCTATCCTATATGTGTAAACCTGTGTGTTTCAGGAAGAAATGGAGTGTTCTGCACTAACAAGGAAAGGGGAGGGGCAAAATGAGTTCCACATTAACAGGGAAAGGAGAGGGGCAAAATTTGTTCCACACTAATGAGGAAGGCGGAGGGGCAAAATGTGTTCCCTACTAACATGGAAGGCGGAGGGGCAAAATATGTTCCACACTAACAGTGAAGAGGAGGAGGGGCAAAGACTGATGCACTGTTGTTAAAAGAGTATTAGTAGAAGAACATGGAGCGATTTGCTTCCTGGTGCACAGTATACAGGAATACATGTGACCACACTGGCATGGGAGACTTCGCATATTCCCACAGAATGGGAGACAGACAGATCAAACCACTGTTTGTAAATATTTATCAGATGAAGAAAATGGAATAATGTTATTTGGTGTAGAGGATATAGGGTTGACAGTAACTTAAGGAGAATGTAGAGGCATCTTGCATGGAACAGGAGCAGTGTGGAGTACCACTTTCGGAATACCATAGTTCACTGTTGCAAGAGATGAAGAAAAATAGAACAATCAGACCCGTAATGGTACTATGTACAAGAAATAGTACAGGAAAAATGTACATCTCCCATGTTCTACATAGTGGACACACAACTTCTGAGGCAGTTCTTAGATCAACTGGAAGTGGTAATAACCAAAATAAGGAGACTTGCATTGATAGATATATCTGGGAGTTCCCAACATTTATACAAAGTAATGATATTAAAAATGTGTACTGATAGATTGTGAGCAGTTTTTACTTAATATTCCCACCCTTCTAGATCATTCTGGAGTAAAAAAGTTTATTCATGAAGTCCTTGACCTCCCTTAAACAGGAGGCAACACCCTTTATTTTGATTATATCAGTAAAAAACTATGCAAGTCCACTTTTTCTAGTTTGAAGGCTTACTGTTTGTCTTGGACTAGAAATCTCCTCAGCAGTGAAGAGATCTGTTTCAGTAGGACTTTTCCTAAGAACTTGGCTGGTAAGTAACAGGTTTTTAAAGCGACACTGGCAAATTGTTAAATGCCCACATAAATGTAAGACTGTACCTTTGTCACTGTAAAGTGAATTGCTGGGTAACTGAGATGACCTACTAACCTCTTTTCAGCAAATTTTCAGGAGGGGGAGCTCCTAGGTACAGTAGTACATATATAAGATACAAAGTCAAATATAGAGAGTATTACAAAAACTGCATAGTATTTATGGTCTTTTCACTGCAAGGCCATGGAAGAAATTCTTATATTAAATAAGAAAATAAATGTACCATATTTTTTGTCAACTTACAAAAAAACAATAACGTTATAAAACTGAAAGCATAATGCTAATATGTCAGAATAATGAAATGTTACTGTCCTGTATGTGTGTTAGCGATCATGTCTGATCTTTTTTAACATGAGTGATATTGTTTTTTTTTTGAGTGGCTGCATTATAGTGCAGCATGCAATCGTAGATGTTTGCTATCAGCGTATACTCGAAGTTTAGCACTGTAACATTTCAACATTTTGATATTTCAGGAGTTTTTATGCAGTGTAATGGTTATCTGTATGTTACTATTCAGTACATTGTCATATCTGATATGAAAAAGGAGTTGAATTGGTTATGCACTGTAATATTACTTTTCAATGCTAAATGGAGCAAAGGTAGATTGGAAATATATAAATTGTGTGGTAGGATGCAGCAAGCAGCAGAAGAGAGGAACAGTAAGTTGGATGATGAACTGGCTATAATATAGTTAAGAATATTATGGTCATTCAGTAAGGATATATACTATAGTAGTCAGGTCAGCCTGAGTTGTTGTCTTGGAGTATATCTATATAACATTTAACAGATTGTGGGACATCTGGGTCAAATGATAAATTGTGTGTGCTGTTTCAACTAGCTGAGTGCAAAATGTATGTTTGAGCTCTAACCTCTGGGAATAGCCAAAAGGCAACACAATGTTTTTTTTTTCCCCCCTGAATGTATGTGGCAAACTTTACCATTTTTGTTGCAATCCTTTTTAGGTTTATTCAGACAGTGCATTGCAGTTCAATAAAATGGACAACTATTGAAGCAACATAAATACTCTATTGCAATAATGCAATAAATTAAATAGAAATGGTTTGATTTGGATGTACTATATGCACTTTGATTTGGATGTATGTTGTGATATTCCATAAATAACATCCTTCATAATAATCACTGTTCAAATTGAATTACTTGTGGTCATTTCATGGGAGGGGGAAGAGGAAGAAAAATTATAATATTGCGAAGTTTTATGTGATATCATCAGTGTCTACTTTGGGCAAAAAATGGTTAACAACATAGTTTGTATGATAAAGAAATCTTGTATCCAAATGATTTTGACTTTTCTAGGGAAGTCAGTATTAAAACTGGGTTATTTCTTAAAAATGTTTGCTCCATTATATAAAAGATAATTACCAAGTGGAAAACCAGTTCTTGGTCTGGTACTAATGCAATATTAGCTGCAAAACTAAGAGAGGTGTATATAAGACGTTAGTTAAACTGAAACATGAGGATGAATAAGATAAATGCAGGCACTCATGTTTCATTTTAAGAAACTAAACATGAGGGTAGATAAGGTAAATGCAGTCAGTCTCGTAATTTAAATAATATTGGATAAAAGTTGTTAGAAAAATATGTAGGAAATTTATTCAAACAGTGGAAAACATTTAAGGGCTTCTTGTTAGGCAGCAAAATAAGGTTCCTGTGTTAACTGGTATGGACACTGGAAACAATTTCAAATAGTTTTTATGTGTAGCTGAAAAATGTAATAGCTATTTAACAAATATTGTATTGGTTACCTGCATATGGATACAGTACTTAAAAAAAGAGTTGCCAGTTTCTCTTTTTTCACTTATGAACTGAGAGATTGATTTTCCATTTTTCCTAAAGATATGGATAAATCCAAAATTTGGACTGTCTGAAAATTGAACAACAATGAAAATTTTAGGCAGCAGCATTCTTTTACCATAACCTGAATATGATCTTATATTTACTGCTTATAATACAATTATTTGCTTACTGAATGTTTTGTAATTAGAATTTTGCCTAATGTTCCATATAGATCACTTAAAATGATAATGGATCACAGTAATGAATGGAAATTAAACATAAATATCATATATACAATTTCTACATTTCATCTCAGGAAAATATTTTTTTATTTTCTATGTGCTGAAAATCACTATCCATCTTTTTGACCATGTGATTGTAAATAGGTTATACTCTGAGTTAGATAAATTATAAGAACAGACTGAGAGTAACAAGTTAAAAAATAACTTACAAAACAAGAAATATGTGCTTTTTTTTTCTTTCCAATAAGCCAAAAATTATATATTATAGGCAAAGGCAAAATCCATGTGGAATGGGTGCAGGTTATTCCGTGGCTATGGTTTTACAGGTATTATCTTCCCTAATACTTTCTAGCCACATGGACTTTATCAGTAAAATGTATTTGAAGCTTGCTCCATTTTTATTTTTTATTTATTTAATCAATTTATTCACCAGGTAGGTATAACAGGCCAAGGATCTTTTTCCATCATTACCCAGGCCTAACTGATGTGTGCAACAATAAAACATCAGCACTGCAACAATACAATAGTAAGGCATTTGCATTACAATAATATAGTTGTATGATATTAAAAGCATACAACAAACAGAGGCAGTTACTCTAGATAACACAATTTAATTTTTTTGTGAATAATTAATTATATATTAGACAGTACTAATATATGAAATTAGCAACATGTGAATAACATTGGAGCAAGGTTAATGGAGCAGTAGTGGAAAATGTGGCACATAATTGTAGGCATTACAACAGGGAGTAACTTAAACACTGTACTGTTTGAAGCTGTAATTATCAGAGATCAGTAAAGTAAGAAGACCTTATCAGTTTCAGTAAATTATGTCATGTTAATTTATTTGAACCCAATCACTGTCAAATTCTATAGTGGTATTATTAGAAATAATTTGCTATCTAATATTACACTAGTAGCATTATGAAATGTGGACAAATACGTTAAGTTGTGCGAATTATCTTGCACTGCTTAATGAAGAATATTAAATGGTTTGCATAAACAGAGAATTTGGATGATTTAGGCCTATCCTGGGGATTCAAAACAGACACAGTTATTAGCTTTTGTCAGATATTCTTTCATGAGTTATTTCAAAATCGTTTCAGAGTCATAGAATCTATAATTGACTTTGGCAAAATATTTCAAAGAGACTGCTTTCTAAGATTGTGACAGCTTATTCTTATTTCCACTGTGTGTGTGTGTGTGTGTGTGTGTGTGTGTGTGTGTGTGTGTCTGTGTGTGTGTGTGTGTGTGTGTGTGTGTGTGTGTGTGTGTGTGTGTGTGTGTGTGTGTGTGTGTAAGACTGTTACTTTCTCTGTGACTGCATCCATCCATCCACAACCCCTTTTTCCTATTTTTGCTTGTGGGGTCGGGTGTCACTTCAATTGATGATCACATATTCTTTGTTAATGTAAGGAGGTGATGTTTAGTAAGGAGGCATAACTGAAAACACTTACTACACTGTTTTCAGGTTTTGTAGCATCACTATGCTTTTCTTATTAGAAAG
This sequence comes from Protopterus annectens, assembly GCF_019279795.1. NCBI lineage: Eukaryota > Metazoa > Chordata > Ceratodontiformes > Protopteridae > Protopterus > Protopterus annectens. Next base: position 1,402,094,050 of record NC_056744.1, read on the forward strand.
CAAACAAGTGATAAGTGAAATGTACTCTAGCCTTGGCAGAAGTATATTAATAGCTATACTGCCATGACTTCTATTTTAAGTAGACAAGAGCATTTGTAAGCAGCTTTTAATTGGGTTACATCTCTTTGTACTTGTGCTACAACATGTGGGACAAAGGATAGTTTCCAACAATAAAATAAAAGATGAACTGAGATATATTTATGTAAATAAACAGATTCAATGAAAATATAAATATAACTAGCAGTAAATGTAGATGGGTAGATCTATAAACCCCAGTCTATCAAAATCCTAACACTTATTAATACATGCATTAAAAGACCAGACAGGCTTCATTCGTAGTATGGAAATACTTGCATTATAAGAAAATAAGGAGAGAATTTCTTACATTTAGCAGCACATTCACATTAGGTATAATATCTAGTGAATAAAATGACTGACACTGAGAACCGATAGGATAGCTTCCTAGGTGAAATATCTTACACTCACATAACACTCAGAGTTAGGTAGATGAGACTACAACAAATAAACCAGCATCAGTGGAATAGTTGCAACATTTGGAATTATACCTAATATCAATTTGGTCGTCATTCTTAATGATGTAACTAACAAATGATCTTCCACCCCTAAAACATGCGCATCTGGATATTCTCTCTCATATGCATTAAATACAAGACTTAACATAAAATGTTACAGTATGGTTCCGAATTTGAAAAAATGCATGCTTCCTGCTTCTTTTCAACTTAAAACATGGAAAGCATTTAATTTCTATAGCCATGTGAAATAAGTTGCATAATCACAATATATAAGCCATACTATATTTGAACCTATGAAGGCAAAGGAGTTCAAACGTGAGAATAAGTTCATAGGTGTATCCTAGGATAATGACCACCAGAGCCTTATAAGCCTAGCCGTGAATCCCAAATGTGTTCCACAAATTTGATTTTTATAGGGTGTGAATTAACGACTACCTCTATCCATCTGAGACATAGGCACCAGACCAGGCATGAATTTTTGATTACCTATCCACGGGTCCAAGATGTACTTAAGTAGGGTTAGTGATCACATGGACAGTGAGCCTGTTCCAGAGAAAGGAAATTCCTTGAGAAACATAACTCTCTTTCCAACTTATATCACAAGCAAAATTTTGGTCTATTGATCTAGTTGTTCTGATCCTATTTGTTTGCAGATGTGCAAAAGGCTCACCAAAACATGGTCCAGGAATGCCTTGTACATCAAGCAAAGATCATCTCTCAGTAGTATGTATGATAGGGCTTTGAGGTGATCAGCTTAAGACATTTTGTTTACTCCCTGTGGTCTTTTTGTAAGGAACCTTTGTGGACATTTCAGTTGCTGCTTGTGTCTAGTCATTACCATTCTAAAGGGGGCATTATACTCTATACTGGGTCTGATGTGTACTGAGTACAGTGCTACAATGACCTCTGTAGACCTTACTTATAAGTTGAGCAACACAGAAGAATTTTGTTACTGCCTTGGACACATACTGGTCACAGGCTAGGTTACTATTTACACGAGTTTCCAGATCCCTGACTAGTAAAAAAAAATTTTTAGTCATATTTTATTGATGTTATAGCTACCTGGAGAGACTGACTCCCCAAAAAGTACTATAATGCATTTCTTGTCACTGTGTTTTAAGCCATGGTTTTGACATGAAACATTTTTCTCTGTTAGACTTTCTTGAAGGGTGTTCATGGCTTGGAGGGATTCAATGAACACTTACAGTTTGCAAATCATCTGCAAACTTGGTCAACCAAACACCTTAGGCACAGGTTTTAACCTCTGAGAAGTAGATGCCAAAGAGGAGTAGGCCCAGCACAGAACCCTGAAGGACTCCATTGGGGACCAGCCTCTTTGTGGAAGTGGTATCACTGACCATAACCTCTTATGTTCTATCCACGAGCCAGCTAGCTATCCAGTGTGTTATAAATGGGTTTATGCCTTGATGAACAATTTTGTTGATCATGCTTTACTAGGTTGTTCTATCAAATACGTTAGGCAATTATAGGTACGTAGTAGGCACCATTTTCCCCTCCTCCATTGCCTTAATGACCTTTTCAAAGAAGTCCACTAGGTTCAGTAAGAATGAGCTCCCTTTCACAAGGGCAAGCTAGGCTGGATCTAGTGTTTGAGGTCTCCCATGTCTTTGCTGATAATTTCCATTATAATTTTTTTTTCCATGGTTTTGCAAATAAGACTAGTCAGACTACTGAGTCTCTAGTTTCCAGAATCTGTTGAAGGTTCTCCCTTATAAGAACAGATACTTGTGATAGTTAGATAGTTAAATAGTGACTCCAGGAACCCTGGAAAGTCATATTTTAGACTGTTCAGAAGGCATCCCAAGATATCATCAGGGCACAATGAGGCTGAGTCCTTGGCTTTTGTGAGCGCTGATACTACGTGCAACCTACTTATAGCTGGAGGGGTTATAATTTAAGGTACTTCTTGGACAATGCTTGGAGGTGATAAGGGATAAAGTTGGAACTGAATGTGTCCATTAATAGGTTTGCTATATCATTAACTACAAGTTTTGCACATTGTGGTGTGCGGGTCTATATTAAATTAACAAAATGACAAAAGAGCGAACACTCTTTCATAGGTTCATAGGTTCATAGGTTCATACTAGGCTATCTGCCCGAGGGCATTTACAAGCCTAGCCCATAGTTTTGTGGCTTACGCCACCCCTTTAGTATGGGGAACTATACCCATTATTTTGCTGTGCCTCTGTTGAGCAGTGACACTGAGGTAATCCCTGGGGTATATCTGCGATCTCCCATCCATTGGTCAAGATTTCTCTTGAACAAGGCCAGCGAGGTGCTCTGCCTCACATATACTGGGATTTTATTCCACAGCATAGGGAGTCTTTGGGTGATGAATCTATCCCTCCAGCGTGTCCTATTAATAGCCGTGTCGAGGTTTAAGTCTCCCGCCCTTGTGGCTCTGACGGATCTAGATTTTTTGAGGTGAAGCATATTCATCAAATCTGGGTTTGACATGGCCTTGTATGTTAGGCAAAGATCACCTCTGAGCAGCGGTGGCGACTGAATAGAGCTGGAGTTCTTTCAGTCGGGCAGCATAGGACAGATGTTTGAGACCCTTTATCCTTTTGGTGAGGAACTTTTGTGGCCTCTCCAGCTGCTGCAAGTGTCGGGTCAGATACATTCCGAATGGGGCATTGTACTCAATCATTGGTCTGATGAGTGATGAGTATAGGGAGACTATGACCTCCCTTGATCTAGATGAGAATCCCTTCATGATAAGGTGGGCGAAACCACAAAACAGCAAAGTTACAGAACAGCAATTTTTTCCCAGGGAAAAAAAATCACTGGGCTGTTCTCGGGACTTTGCCATTTCCTCCACTGTGGTGCGATCTTGGAGTCAATATATTTCAGTAGGAGGGTAGGACGAAGCCCTCCACTTTATTTTGTCTTTATATATTTTATTTTTTTTGGAGCAGCGATTTTTTTTCCCTGGGAAAAAAAAAATCACTTTTCTGTAAGTTCACTGTTGTGGTTTCGGCATTTATCTGTTGATGAAAAAGCATTCGCTCTTTTGTTGTTTTATTTAATATAGACCCATGGCGTGCTATCCTTGAGGTTCTGACATAGCTGAAAAAGGCCCTATGGTTATCTTTCACCTGAAAGTCTATCTTAACCTCATATTAGCTTTGTTTAATATAATCATTCCTCTCAGTTGCCTATTTAGTTTGATGAGAGTTTTTGTCTTGATGGGAATTATCCTTCCTTATTTTTGCCATATTTTTCCTTGTGTTGTACACCCTTTTTAATATGGCATGCCACCAGGGCATTTTCTCTGGGGTTAGTTCTGGTCATCATATTATTTAGCTAGGGAAAAAATTAGCTGTGGTAGGTAAAGCAGTGCTTGCTAAACAGAACTACTCATAACTGACTTTAACGAGACAGCCTTAGTTTGTTGATATGATAAGACCGTATAAATATAAAGGAGCCTAATTTATTTTGATGCTAATCCTCTTAAGGCACTTAAGAAAATAAAAGAAAGTCCAGTGAGACTGATAAACATTAAAATAAAATGAATCAAATGGAGCCATCTTTTAGAGAAAGCCACTGATACAATGTGAGAAGTAGAAAATAAGGCAAAGAAAGTTCTCTTCTGACTAAGAAGGTTGACCTGTTTGTAGGAATGTCTTCTTGCAAAAGCTGGGAAGGGTAGACTGGGTAGCTCTGAATGGACTAGTAATTCAAAGGAAATGAGGAATTTATGACTCAGGATGTTATGAATCATGACAGATGCTGGTAATGTCTCAGCTGTGGGTGAATACAATTGAATTTTTATTTTTTTTGTTTTTCACTGTGGATGTACCTTGTCTTAGTTCAGATAAGTTAAGATCTACTCATGTGGTAGAGTTCAAATATATTTAGAAGGATTTATACTTTAATATTAGTTAAATGGGAATAAAATATGACATTGTAAACATTTCCCAAAAGATAGGGTTTTTTATTATCCTTTCTTTATTTTGAAAGTTAGTTAGACTTGTACCTGTGGAAGCTAAGCCATGTGTGTGTGTGTGTGTGTGTGTGTGTGTGTGTGTGTGTGTGTGTGTGTGTGTGTGTTTGTGTATGTGTGTGTGTGTGTGTGTGTGTGTGTGTGTGTGTGTGTGTGTGTGTGTGTGTGTGTGTGTGTGCTTGCATGTGAGCAAACATAGGAAATTACATAATACTGGGTGATACTGTTTCCAAAAGCATGAACCATCACAGAGACTAACATTTTAAAGTTTTAGTTGTCTCGTTAAATATACTTTGATGACCATTATATTGGCAAGTGACTCACCAGGATCTATATTATACAAGCGAATTCAATGAATTGCGAATGCTATATAATTCACCCACAATCCCCAAAAAACGCAAACTGTTGAACACACGGATCAGAATTTTTTTTTCCCCAGGAAAAAAAAATTGCTGATCCTTTAAAAATCAAAACATAAAATAAAGTGGGGGGTGACTCCCCCCCCCCACACCTGCCCTACTTAAATATACCAACTCTGAGATTGCACCACAGTGGAGGAAATGGTAAAATCCTGAAAATGGCCCAGTGATTTTTTTTCCCTAGGAAAAAAAAAATTGCTGTTCCGTGCTTTCAGTATTTTGCCATTTCACGTAATGACGTTCGACTAAACAGCATTCGCAATTGTCCATAACTACATCACCTTTAACAACAGATATTTCCTGCAAAAAATTGGCATGGCTATGGGCTCCCCTTGTGGGGCCAGCTTCGCCAATCTGGTTATGGCTTATTGGGAGAAGGAATATATATCTTTAAATTAATTGGAATAAAAGAAAAATATGGATGACATATTTATTCTATTCAAAGGAGATGCATCTATAGCGGAAGAGTTAGTGGCTTACTTTAACTCTACTTCCCAGTTTCTGATGTTTACTTACAAATTTGATGCCAACAGGATTGCCTACTTAGATGTGTATTTAAGTAAAGCCAGTACTAATAAATGCTTTACAGCCAAGATCTTTAGAAAAGAAACTTACTCTAACTCATTACTACATTTCAGTAGCTGTCACCCACCCCACCAGAAAAAGTCAGTAATCAAGGGTCAATTTGTAAGGGCAGCACAAATGACATCTTTAGAGTTTGACGTTGATTATGTAAAAATTTATATGACATGTTTACTAAAAGAGGATACCCCCAGAATTTAGTATCATAAGTGATGTGGGAGGTACAACATAAAAGAATGACAGATTTCTATCAACCCATTCTACCACAGAGGGAACTATTAGTTTCACTGCATAGTGATTTGACTGAATCTATGAATAATTCAGCAAGGTCATTCTATGGTACACACCATCTAGTCACGATGTATAGCGTGAATGCCTGAGAAATGTATTCTATCCTGATGAAAAACTGGGATATAGTTCAAAATTACTGTATGGTGAGACAAAAACTACAAGAGCACCCTCATATTACCGTCAAGCGGGGTCCCAACCCGAAAAGTATCTTGGAGAGGAAGTGAAAAAAGAAATCTGCACCAAACTTACACAACAACCACGTTTATTAGCAAAAAATAAAAATAAGATAACATTAGCGCTTTCACGACTGCTCTTGTCGCTTCATCAGACAAACTGAACAACTCTCCAACCAGTTTATATCACATGTTAGCTATCAGCTGATAGGAATCAAATGTTCCAATTATACAATTAAAACAAGCTAATGTTCTAGTCAGAGAATGCTGTAGAAAATTACATCTAAAATTTTAAAAAGCCAGTCCATAAAAATTCATATGTGAAAGTATAAATAAACATCTCTCTCTCTCTCTCTCTATATATATATATATATATATATATATATATATATATATATATATATATATATATAAGAAAACCTACATATACAATATCTATTAGAATACACATAAATATACTATAGTAAAATGTTTAAAAACCAGTCCATAACTATGCATATGTAAAAGTATAGATAGACATCTCTAAATACATATATAGAAACGCTTGTATGCACACTATTTAAATGTACATACATATATATATATATATATATATATATATATATATATATATATATATGGTTCCCTATCAGAAGCCTGAAACACTATAAGCCTGAAAATCAAAATCCTGAAAACTATAGACTGAAAGTTCAAAATCCTGAAAGCCCAAAATCCTGAAAACACAAATAATGCCAATATATCACTATAAAGACACTAATATCTACCAACTGACCCTGACCCTAACCCTAACCCTAAGGTCCATCACTATCGCACACTCACCTGACCCGCGCCCTAACCCTAACTCACTTAAACCACCCCTAACCCCAATATTTGTCACTATTGCATACATGCCTAACCTGCGCCCTAACCCTAACTCACTTAAACCGCCCCTAACATAAAACCAACCGCACACTTACCTGAACCCAACGCATGACCCAACACCACAGGGCTAACAATAGCAAAGCCACAATGACGTCAGTATGTCCATTTTGTGTTTTCAGGATTTTGAGTTTCAGGATTTTGGGCTTTCAGGATTTTGAACTTTCAGTCTATAGTTTTCAGGATTTTGATTTTCAGGCTTATAGTGTTTCAGGCTTCTGATAGGGAACCATATATATATATATATATATATATATATATATAAATATATATATATATATATATATATATATATATATATATATATATATATATATATATGTATCAGAATATATTTACATAAAACCATATTCAGACAAATTCTTAAAAAACATATATTACTATCTAAAATGTACTAAGACAATCATCTTGGAGCAAAAAATTATTCATAAAGGTTCATCTAAAACTCATATAAAGGCATATTAAGGCATATTAAGGCATAAAAGGGCACGTCAAAAATATATTAAAAGCATATATGTATATATGTGTGAGAAGACAAATTATACATACATAAATGACTATAAAAATACTTAACGCCCGAGATGGTGAGACTTCAAGAAAGGTTTTAAGGATGTTGTACTATTTAAACCAGGGTATCTCTCAGCATTCCGAGAGAGGATCCATTTTTGTTTAATGCTCTCAGTTAAATTTTCTGTATCACCTCCTCTTACACTAAGGTGAACAACTTGAATAACAAAAAATTTAAAAAAGTGTGTGCAGTCTGTTTCCTTAATGTGTGTGGCCAGGGCATTGCTATCCTTACAGTTGTTGATGTCCCTAATATGTTCAAGGATCATTTCCTTGAACATTCTGTTAGTTTTACCTATATAGAATACAAAACATTTCTGGCAGGAAGAGAAATAAACAACATTCATTGTTCTGCAATCAGCATAGCCCTTGCTTGTGATAGTAAATTGTCACACGGGGTGTGTAAACATATTATTTCTATAAAGATGTTGGCATGCAGAACATCGTCTGCATGGAAAGGTGCCAGTCCGCATGGACTGGATAGGTCTATCTATATCTGTCTTATTACAAAAATGGTTTTTCAAAGACTTGTTGTTTCTAAATGAAAAATATGGAATATTGCCTATCTTGTCCATGAGTCCCAGGACCTCATGTAAAATATGCCAATGTCTTTTAATAATGGAAGTGTACTCATTTACATCACTAGAATACTGAAAAATGACTCTAAACCTATTATTTGTCAAGTTTAAAACATGCTGGTCATCATTCTGTGTGACGTCCATCAAATATGGTTTGCATCTATTGTCCCTTTGTGTCCAGGCCTGAACTATAGTGGTCTCAATCTCTTCCTCTAAACCTCTATCTAGGAAATCTGATGTCACATTTTCAAGTGCCACTCTTGCTTTATCATCTTCATTGTGTAGTCTTAGAACTCTATATATTTGTCCCTTTAGGACATTTTTGGCAATATGTCTTGGGTGCATACTAGTTCTATGCAGCAGGGTAGTTCTCCTGGTGGGTTTCCTGTATATACTACTGCTAAGCCTATTCAATTCAGATTTCCTAACTATCAAATCCAGGAAATTGATCTTAGTTGTGGAATGTTGATACGTGAATCTTAAAAAATCAGTGGTAGTATGTAAATAGTTCACAAAATCAGTTAACTCACTTATAGTGCCCTTCCACAACATAAAAATGTCATCCACAGATCTGACATACCATAGAATATTCCCAAAGAAGGGATTAACATCTGACATTAGAGAGAGCTGTTCCCAACATACCAACTCCAGGTTGGCGTAGCTATTGGCACAAGCAGTGCCCATAGCCATGCCAACCTTCTGGAGATAGAACTCATTTTCAAACACAAATACATTATTTTCTAGGATAATCTCTAATAGACTGTAAATAAGTTGAACCTTGTCTTTTTCATAACATCTGTTCATATTAAGAAAATCTCTGATCATATTAATGCCCCATGTGTTAGGTATTGATGTAAAAAGTGACTCAATGTCCATAGTAACAAAGATATATTCACTCTCAGTTGTCATTATTCTATTGTGTAACCTTTCTAGGAACATTTTTGTACCTCTCAGTATAGTATGGCATACCTCAAATAATGTGTGGAGGTTGCCCTCCACAAAAATGGAGAGTGGTTCACTGCACCATCCTGCACCTGAGACTATTGGTCTCCTAGGTGGCATTTGAATGTTTTTATGTATTTTCAGAAGGCCATAGATTCTTGGGACAACTCGGTTATTGATGTTAAAATACTTAAATAGATGTTCATCTATTAGATTCGTCATCAACAGATCAAAAATCAAGAAATACACCTTTTCCATAACTGCATTTACAACTACTTTAGTGACACATTGATAAGTATCACTGTCTTAAAGTAAGATCCTCATTTTTCTAAGGTATAGCATTTTATCTAAAATGACTATGCCTCCACCCTTATCTGCTTGTTTAATTTCGATGGAGCGCATATTTTTCAGTTCACGTAAAGCAGTGTTCTCACAGCTGGGCATATTATGAAAACTATTATGTGTCTTTTCTAATTGTAGCTGTCTAAAGCTTGTCTCACAAACATTAATAAAATATTGTATTCCCAGATGAGCAGCTGGGACAAAAGTACTTGGTTTACTGTATCTTGAAATGTCAGCATTATCATGTCCCTCTGTGTCACAAAACATGTTTTTTAAGGAAAGACTCCTGCCAAGGAGCCTAAGGTCCTTTAACATTTCAACAGGATCTGCCCGTTTAGCAGGAATAAAGGATAAGCCTTTATTCAGTAATCCGATTTGTCCTTTGCTTAAAATTATTGAAGAGATATTTAAAACCAAACCTGTATTCAGGTCTGCCTTCTCTTCAGTTGCTGTGTTGTGGGTTCCAAATTCTGTTGTTTCTGCAACTTCCCTTGTCTCGTTATGTTGCTCGATCATGTTTTGAAGGGTAATGGATTTCTCAATGAGAAATCTCCCTTGGCATTCAGGTGTCAAAAAATATTGTTGTCCGAACTGTTGTCTTCTCGATCCTGAGCCTGTGAAAACACTGGTACATTATTGAGGGAGTCTGCACTAGTGCTAGCTTCACTAAGGCACTTATTACTCCGTTGTTCAGATATAAATTAATTTTAGAACTTGTAGCAGGATTATTTGAAGGCACCGCTATAGCAGATGGTTCTGTGCCCAACTTCCATAAGGTGGGCGTGCTATCAGAGCTCCCAGGCGTAGTAGTTGATTGGATATCATGATAGTTGACGTGCTCTTGAGCTACAGACCTTATTCGTTCCCTGGGCCAGGAAAAGACATTATTATGTGCGAAATCATGTTTATCTCACTGCAATTTCTTTAGTTTAGTTTGCTGCAGTCTTCTTTCAAAGGAGGTGATATTTTCTTGCAGCTGATCCATTTTATCAGTTGAAATTTCAAGTGAAAAGTTGTTGGAAATTTTCTTCTACAGCATAATAACATCAGCTTTAAATTCATCTTCCATGGGTAAAAAGAAGTTGATCAGTAGTTCCACATATTTGGAACTAAATTGTAAATTCAGTTTTTGCCATTTGCGAAGTAGCACATTAGCTAGAACATTGGCTTGCTTTAATTGTATAATTGGAACATTTGATTGCTATCAGCTGATAGCTAACATGTGATATAAACTGGTTGGAGAGATGTTCAGTTTGTCTGATGAAGTGACAAGCGCAGTCGTGAAAGCGCTAACGTTATCTTATTTTTTATTTTTTATTTTTTGCTAATAAACGTGGTGGTTGTGTAAGTTTGGTGCAGATTTCTTTTTTCACTTGGGCTTGCTATTCTGCACCTCTCTGCACTCTGAGCCATTTAGTTTATTTTCATCTTGGAATGGAAACCAAATCTCCTTACACATAGGACATGAATGTTTAAATGCCTTACGTGTAATTTTTGTAAATATATAGATATAGGGCAGAACTTTACCATCAGGGGGCAACGTTATAAGACAAAACACAAGCTAGATTGCCAATCTAAGCTAGTGGTGTATGCAGCTTTGTGCCAAAGTTGCTCAGCCTTCTATATAGGCAAAACAGAGAGAAGACTGAGAGAATAAGTCTATGAACATCAATATGGTATTAGCAAATTAAACTTGGAGAATGCCTTAGCAAGACATATAAAAGAATACCCACAACATCATTTTAAATTCTGAGCAATACATTGCATCATACCAGATGGAAGCGGTGGCCCGGAAACATTGCTGCTAGAAAGATTGGAACGGTTGTGGCAGTTTCGTACTGATGCATATCATTACCCTGGTCTGAGCGAAATGTGTTCCATTTTCTGTATTTTAAAGTTGAGAAGCTTAAATAGATGAAGTCTAATCTGTGCTAATTTATAAATAATTTTATTATGAAGTATATTAAGTGTGAAAGTAAGTTTGTTATAAACTAGTATAAGTATGCATATATAAATTATAACAATTTTTTACATTGTATATAGTGAGTAAAAAAGTTTGTACAATGGGAGCTGAGGGGTTACATGCCAGATGGAATGCTATGGGAGGGTTATAGTGACAAAAAAGTGCGTGCTGCATTGCTTTTAAATTGATCATGTGATTAATTTAATGTGTATATAACTTGTAACATTGAAAGTATCTGTTATCTGAAAAAGTCTTGCTAAAAGGCGAAATGAAAAACGCTTCATATTAAAGATTTTAGGAAGTACTCGGTCTGGTTCTTTGGCAAGTAATTTGATTCAGCATTCACAATTCATTGCATTCACTAAAATAACAGGAATCGACTCACCTTGTGCTTAAAATAGTATGCTTTACATGGGAAATTTAAACAAAATGCCTGAAAGAGGAGTTGTCTACCAGAATACGAGATTATGTTGCAATATGTAACAGAAGGCACCGTTATTTGTTACTAGGTTTGTCATATTTTGAGAGTGAGGTGACAAACTGTAATTTGCTGAGCCTATTAAGACTTGCAATGATTAACATTCCAAATCTGTAATAACTTGTGAAAAATGTGTTATATTAATGAAAACAAAAGGGTTGCCCTTTCAATGTTTACAATTCATTGTAACAGGCTAAATTCCATTTTACTGGGTTAACAGACTAAATTTTGAAAAAAAATAAAATTACAAAGTCTTCTTACTAAAATGTGAGGTTATGTAAAACTGATTAACATTAGACATTTTAATGAGAACTACCACAATGGTTGTAATATTATCAGGGTGCCATGATGTCTGTGTAGCAGATTTGTTTGTCCAGTGTATGCAATTAAGGAAACAAATGTTACTCATAAATTTTGACTATTATGATAAAAGCAGCAAGAAAAACAGAAGGATATTAAGAGGTGCAACATGATAGAATGTTGAAGGAATGTATGAAATAAATGAGAAGGTGGGTAGCATGAATAGCTTAGGGTGATTATAGGCAATAATTTGATTACTGGCCCTTAAGATATTGTGTGATAGTGTGGAAAAGAAAGGCAGAACTTGATCATGGAAGGTGGACTAAGAAATAGTGTTAGTTGTGTTAAAAGGGGGTAAATATAAAGTGTCAATGTGTTCCTGCCCTCTGTGTTGATACTGATGGGAGATGGAGGAACATTAAGAATGGTAATAAAAATACACCAGTTGGTGTCCATTGGGAATGAAAATATAAGATGCACGAGTGAGAATAAAGAGAGTTAAAAGGGAGAAGCAACGTGGGAGGAGATGATGTGATAATAATATATACTGTTTTGGTTAAATATAAAAAAGTGCCAATTTGGGCTGTTTACAACATGCAAAGGAAGACTAGATAACAGGTAATGACAGTCCGAATGTGATAGATATTTAAAAGGAAAAATGAAAGGGCACTTATGATAAACATAACTACGAAAGCATGAGATAGGTAGTTAAGACATAAGGTATGAGAATATAATGATATTACAGTACTTATGATAAACATAACTACGGAAGCATGAGATAGGTAGTTAAGACATAAGGTATGAGAATATAATGATATTACAGTACTTATGATAAACATAACTACGGAAGCATGAGACAGGTAGTTAAGACATAAGGTATGAGAATATAATGATATTACAGTACTTATGATAAACATAATTATGGAAGCATGAGATAGGTAGTTAAGACATAAGGTATGAGAATATAATGATATTACAGTACTTATGATAAACATAACTACGGAAGCATGAGATAGGTAGTTAAGACATAAGGTATGAGAATATAATGATATTACAGTACTTATGATAAACATAACTACGGAAGCATGAGACAGGTAGTTAAGACATAAGGTATGAGAATATAATGATATTACAGTACTTATGATAAACATAACTACAGAAGCATGAGATAGGTAGTTAAGACATAACGTATGAGAATATAATGATATTACAGTACTTATGATAAACATAACTACAGAAGCATGAGATAGGTAGTTAAGACATAAGGTATGAGAATATAATGATATTACAGTACTTATGATAAACATAACTACGGAAGCATGAGATAGGTAGTTAAGACATAAGGTATGAGAATATAATGATATTACAGTACTTATGATAAACATAACTATGGAAGCATGAGAGAGGTAGTTAAGACATAAGGTATGAGAATATAATGATATTACAGTACTTATGATAAACATAACTACGGAAGCATGAGACAGGTAGTTAAGACATAAGGTATGAGAATATAATGATATTACAGTACTTATGATAAACATAATTATGGAAGCATGAGATAGGTAGTTAAGACATAAGGTATGAGAATATAATGATATTACAGTACTTATGATAAACATAACTACGGAAGCATGAGATAGGTAGTTAAGACATAAGGTATGAGAATATAATGATATTACAGTACTTATGATAAACATAACTACGGAAGCATGAGACAGGTAGTTAAGACATAAGGTATGAGAATATAATGATATTACAGTACTTATGATAAACATAACTACAGAAGCATGAGATAGGTAGTTAAGACATAAGGTATGAGAATATAATGATATTACAGTACTTATGATAAACATAACTACAGAAGCATGAGATAGGTAGTTAAGACATAAGGTATGAGAATATAATGATATTACAGTACTTATGATAAACATAACTACGGAAGCATGAGATAGGTAGTTAAGACATAAGGTATGAGAATATAATGATATTACAGTACTTATGATAAACATAACTACGGAAGCATGAGATAGGTAGTTAAGACATAAGGTATGAGAATATAATGATATTACAGTACTTATGATAAACATAACTACGGAAGCATGAGACAGGTAGTTAAGACTTAAGGTATGAGAATATAATGATATTACAGTACTTATGATAAACATAACTACGGAAGCATGAGACAGGTAGTTAAGACATAAGGTATGAGAATATAATGATATTACAGTACTTATGATAAACATAACTACGGAAGCATGAGATAGGTAGTTAAGACATAAGGTATGAGAATATAATGATATTACAGTACTTATGATAAACATAACTACGGAAGCATGAGACAGGTAGTTAAGACATAAGGTATGAGAATTTAATGATATTACAGTACTTATGATAAACATAACTACGGAAGCATGAGATAGGTAGTTAAGACATAAGGTATGAGAATATAATGATATTACAGTACTTATGATAAACATAACTACGGAAGCATGAGATAGGTAGTTAAGACATAAGGTATGAGAATATAATGATATTACAGTACTTATGATAAACATAACTACGGAAGCATGAGATAGGTAGTTAAGACATAAGGTATGAGAATATAATGATATTACAGTACTTATGATAAACATAACTACGGAAGCATGAGATAGGTAGTTAAGACATAAGGTATGAGAATATAATGATATTACAGTACTTATGATAAACATAACTACGGAAGCATGAGACAGGTAGTTAAGACATAAGGTATGAGAATTTAATGATATTACAGTACTTATGATAAACATAACTACGGAAGCATGAGATAGGTAGTTAAGACATAAGGTATGAGAATATAATGATATTACAGTACTTATGATAAACATAACTACGGAAGCATGAGACAGGTAGTTAAGACATAAGGTATGAGAATTTAATGATTTTACAGTACTTATGATAAACATAACTACGGAAGCATGAGATAGGTAGTTAAGACATAAGGTATGAGAATATAATGATATTACAGTACTTATGATAAACATAACTACGGAAGCATGAGATAGGTAGTTAAGACATAAGGTATGAGAATATAATGATATTACAGTACTTATGATAAACATAACTACGGAAGCATGAGACAGGTAGTTAAGACATAAGGTATGAGAATATAATGATATTACAGTACTTATGATAAACATAACTACGAAGCATGAGACAGGTAGTTAAGACATAAGGTATGAGAATATAATGATATTACAGTACTTATGATAAACATAACTATGGAAGCATGAGACAGGTAGTTAAGACATAAGGTATGAGAATATAATGATATTACAGTACTTATGATAAACATAACTACGGAAGCATGAGATAGGTAGTTAAGACATAAGGTATGAGAATATAATGATATTACAGTACTTATGATAAACATAACTACGGAAGCTTGAGATAGGTAGTTAAGACATAAGGTATGAGAATATAATGATATTACAGTACTTATGATAAACATAACTACGGAAGCATGAGACAGGTAGTTAAGACATAAGGTATGAGAATATAATGATATTACAGTACTTATGATAAACATAACTACGGAAGCATGAGATAGGTAGTTAAGACATAAGGTATGAGAATATAATGATATTACAGTACTTATGATAAACATAACTACGGAAGCATGAGATAGGTAGTTAAGACATAAGGTATGAGAATATAATGATATTACAGTACTTATGATAAACATAACTACGGAAGCATGAGACAGGTAGTTAAGACATAAGGTATGAGAATATAATGATATTACAGTACTTATGATAAACATAACTACGGAAGCATGAGACAGGTAGTTAAGACTTAAGGTATGAGAATATAATGATATTACAGTACTTATGATAAACATAACTACAGAAGCATGAGACAGGTAGTTAAGACATAAGGTATGAGAATATAATGATATTACAGTACTTATGATAAACATAACTACGAAGCATGAGATAGGTAGTTAAGACATAAGGTATGAGAATATAATGATATTACAGTACTTATGATAAACATAACTACGGAAGCATGAGATAGGTAGTTAAGACATAAGGTATGAGAATATAATGATATTACAGTACTTATGATAAACATAACTACGGAAGCATGAGACAGGTAGTTAAGACATAAGGTATGAGAATATAATGATATTACAGTACTTATGATAAACATAACTACGGAAGATTGAGACAGGTAGTTAAGACATAAGGTATGAGAATATAATGATATTACAGTACTTATGATAAACATAACTACGGAAGTGTGAGATAGGTAGTTAAGACATAAGGTATGAGAATATAATGATATTACAGTACTTATGATAAACATAACTACAGAAGCATGAGATAGGTAGTTAAGACATAAGGTATGAGAATATAATGATATTACAGTACTTATGATAAACATAACTATGGAAGCATGAGACAGGTAGTTAAGACATAAGGTATGAGAATATAATGATATTACAGTACTTATGATAAATATAACTACGGAAGCATGAGACAGGTAGTTAAGACATAAGGTATGAGAATATAATGATATTACAGTTAAGAGACTTGGCTTTCCTTTTTGCCTAATGAGAATACATGCTTGCATTGCATTATATTGCATTTCATTATATGAAGTGCATTGCATGCAGTTTGAGGAAGCAAGGCCCACAATGCTTAAGTCTCACAACATCTGCTGCTATAATACTATCTGTGTCCTTCAAAGATGCCTGCAAATGATCACAGTCTTTAATATTATTTGAAATAGCATTTATAGGTTCTCAAAAGTCTCTCAAAAAACAATTGGTTGACCTTTTTGTTCTTTTTAGAGCCCTTAAAATTGTGTTTCCTTCTTTCTTTGTTATATAACCATAAATATTCTCACATCAATCAGTTCGTTATAGCTTTATATATGTGAATAATGGATTTTTACTTGGTCTTTATATGCTTGAGTATAGCCCTACAATTTAAACATTGCTTATAACTTATGCATTAACTTACTTAGGGTGAATTTTCTACCCAAATGTAAAGAACTTTTTTAACCCACAATCTTTGGAAACATAGTAAGGATCCCCCTCCCCATGTAACAGCTATCCTTTTTCTCAAAGACATTCTCCCAGGAAATACTATCAAGAAGTTTAAAGTCTCTTTTCTAATTTGCTTGTTTCTTAGTTACCATTAATTATCATCAACTTCCACCTTCAGAAGGAATACAGAATTGTCACAACATGCCAGTAGTATAAGAAATAAGATATATTTATTACTGACAGTGATATGTATAAAGCTGAGAATGTTATTCATTCTACATGGTCTGAGGGGTTGCACTAGAAACAGGCTTAATATTCTGGAAAAAATGTAATCAACTTACCTTGTGAATAATACTGCACTGCAGTAATATGGTAGAAACTTTCATAAAACATGAGTTATGCGCAAGGAAAGATGAGAAAATGGAAAAGGAAAGCTGTATTCATGTGTAAATAATAGTTATTCCAATATCAACATTACAAATGGTTATTTAAATGTATGGTACTATCGAATAAGCTTCCATATTTAGCAAGGAGAAGTTATTCATAAATATTCAAAAATAATCTTGATATATAAATGATAATTAAAAAACTCACCATGGGGTTATTACACTGAATCAAATCTCTATCATCTTTTTATATATGTCCAGTTAACACTCACACATATTTATACATACTCCAAGTTAGCACCCATATTACCTTGCAGCATTGTGACATTGTTTGAAGCTGGCTTCCTTAACTGAGTGACCTATCAGTTAACAATACGTAGCAAATAAAATGACATTGTGTAAGAAACAATCTGGCATGCATTTTACTTAAAAGACTAACAAATGCTTCTCAGATATTATTCATATTTTTATATTTATATTTACATTGTTATGGCTTAGTTACATGTTAAGGAGCAGCATAGTGAGAAATGTCATGATAGGAGATTAAAAACACACTGTCACTGTCCGTGTATAAAGCGCCGTACTGAAGCTATAGGTAGTTGTTTACCAGTCATTATGAAGATAGGCAGTATTTCTATATTGCATTAATACTGATAATGCCAGATGAAGCAAACTGTAGTGTAACATCAGGTGAAATCTTAGATTTTGTTGAAGAAAATAATGATTTATGCTTGCAGTGTAAACTGCACATTTTATGAGATATGAAGCATTATTTCTAATGCTAATTATTCAGATATGCACATACTTACACACACACACACACACATATATATATATGTATATGTAAACAAGTACTCATGAAGAAATGTTTTCCTATTGTGTGAATGCTTATGTCTGGCTGAACAAAAGTACCATTGATACTACATGTCTAGGTTGTACTGTATCAAAAACATGAAAAAGCTATTTGTGAAAACTTAGAGAAAAATATTATTTTGGATTTTTGCATTATACTATAGCATACTGTTGTAAATACTGTGAATGCATTAACAATTATTTGTGTGCAAATTATTTTTTTGAATATATATATATATATATATATTCAAAAATGTTTCATTTATTTGGCTTATTCCTTTTATGTTTTTTTTTTCTTCCATATTGAGTGGACAAAAGCAAATACACAGAGCATTAGATTCCTTGAACTGCATTCTTCAAATAATCTACTTGAAAGTAATTTTTTGGGGGGCAACCCTCCACACCCCAAACTTACACACACACACACACATGCACACACATACATACACACACACACACACACACACACACACACACACACACACACACACACACACACACACACACACACATACACACACACATACACACACACACACATACACACACACACACACATACATATATATATATATATATATATATAATGTGTCTACTCCATAACTGCACCAACTAGAAGGTGGAATTTCCCTAAAAGGGGATCACTTCTGGTGCAACTCATCGACAGTGATTTCCTATAGTGGAACTCCATTTGGCAGCAAGTTGAACTTCACACAATCAAAATTCAAGTGTTCAGTCTTCATCTGCTTGTAGGTTACCCTTTTTCTAGAAATATTTGGGAATCTAATAATTTATGTAGGCTATTAGAGATGTGACCTTCCACAGTTGCTAGGAGTGAAAGAGCTTCCTAAAGGGTAGTACGTCATAACCACAATAATTAAGCCTAGATCTGTTAGAAAACAAATATGAAGAATTTGAACCAGAATAGTAAATTAGCTTAGTAAGCCAGTTACCTACAGAGACGTTATATATGATGTCAAATAATGAAATCAAATAAATCAACAACTTTGTGTAAGTTTCCCAATCTGTCTTGTCATGAATTTATTCAGGAAAAAATGGGAGACTTACTAATGACTTCAGCTGTTCTTTGTGGAGCATTCCTGTAACAGTCTCATTTGGAAGTATTCATAGTGCTAATACACAAAACCACTTATAGTTAAGTTTATGCAAATTAAGGATACTTAAGTACAACGTTACAGTTAAATGCTTAGGCTTATTATATGAGACTTAAACCCATTATTAACAAACCTTTACTTAACACCACAATGTATTTATACATAAAATGCAGGCACATAACCATAACAAGCTAGATTTATTTAAGATTATTAAGTGGATACACTAACATTACTATTATCAATAAGCGAAATAAGGAGGTTTTTGATAGAGTAGAGCAGAGGCATTTGAATGTGGCTTTAACACTTTATCATTTTATCACATTTGCATTATTGCAAATATCTAACTTAAAGCAAAGGAGAAGGTATGTGTTAAGATCTGTTCCTTCATGTGACACAAATGTAGTGCATGGAGTGTCATGATTACTGCACAGTATTGGGAAAAAGACAAGCTGGCTCAGCGCTACTACAGCACAAGACCTGATATTAATAGTACTGAGAAAGATGCTTAACAATTGCTAAACACATTTCTAGGCACTGTTAATACTGGGTCTCGCTGGGCAGTAAGTACTGAACATTAGAGAAGGGATTACTGTACGTCAGTACCCTGACTGGAGAAGGAGCCCGCTTAGGAATGAGTCCACCACTTCATGGCAGCATATCAAGCTGCCATGGAGCTCGGACTGAGAAAACAGAACAGCTGCCAATATTTTACGCTCACTAAGCAGCACTTCTGCTGTTTAGCAAGTGGACAATATATTAAAAAGAAAAAGATAACTGAAAAAAAATGAATGTGGATGTGCATGTGTGTTCAAGTCTGTGTGTGTGAGTGTATGCGTGTATGTCAGTGAAAGTGAGAGCGGGCCATTATTTTACACTTGCTAAGCAGTGCTTCTGCTGTTAAGTGAGTGTAAAACAAAAATAGAAAAAGAAAAAAAAAATTAAAATAAAGCATGGGTGAGAGTGTGCGTGTGTATGAGAGTAAGAGAGTGAGAGAGAGAGAGAGCGATCACTCCAGCAAAACAGAAAAGTGTGCGTGTGTGTGTGTGTGTGTGTGTGTGTGTGTGTGTGTGTGTGTGTGCGTGTGTGTGTGCGTGTGTATGAGAGTAAGAGAGTGAGAGAGAGAGAGAGCGATCACTCCAGCAAAACAGAAAAGTGTGCGTGTGTGTGTGTGTGTGTGTGTGCGTGTGTGTGTGTGTGTGTGCGTGTGTGTGTGCGTGTGTATGAGAGTAAGAGAGTGAGAGAGAGAGAGAGCGATCACTCCAGCAAAACAGAAAAGTGTGCGTGTGTGTGTGTGTGTGTGTGTGTGCGTGTGTGTGTGTGTGCGTGTGTGTGTGTATGAGAGTAAGAGAGAGAGAGAGAGAGAGAGATCACTCCAGCAAAACAGAAAAGTGTGCGTGTGTGTGTGTGTGTGTGCGTGTGTGTGTGTGTGCGTGTGTGTGTGTGTGCGCGTGTGTGTGTGTTCATGTTTCTCTTTGCATGTGTGAGTGAATGCATGCATGAAAGCTGAGAGAGTATGTATGTGTGTGTGAGACAGAGAGAGAGAGAGAGAGAGTGTGTGAAGTGTGAAAATGATTGAACGATCTCTGGTAGCGTGTATGAGAGAGAGAGAGTGAAGAGAGAATGATCCCTGACAGCAGCAGTTTTACATACTGCTTCACCTCTTAGACATGACCTGGCAACCTCTTAGCACAAGAAATCTGGACAAAGCCTGACATAATTGGGCGGGATGCTAAGACATAGGGACACATTTTAAACATTGCTCTTATAAACTTTGAAAGTTGCTAGAAGAACAGGATTTGTGTTGTTAGCATGTATTTTCTGAAAGATATGAAATCTGAAAGTCAAATGTATGTTATTATGTGAAGGAAATAAAACTTTGAAACTCAAATGCATGTCATTATTTAGTAACTTCTGTTTCCAATGACTGGTAATAAACCGAAACTTTTAGGAATAAGGGACCAAAAATATAAAGTAAATACCTGGATTTTTTAAAGTGTTAAATTTTGGATGTAAAATCCTTCCTCCAATACCATTAACGTACACTACAGCAAGTATGAAGCAACAGGCAGAGGAACTATTTTACATCAAAAATATATTTAAAAAAAATAGTACTTAAAAAATACACATGTAAATAAAACACAACTTTATAGACAGCCTATTCTCTAAGCGAAATAATGCCCTCCAAGGTGTGTGTTAATGTGTAATTAATGCCCTTCCAGGGGTATAGAGGCCCTCTGCCTGCAGCATTAGGCCTCACAAAACCCCTGCAGAGGTATTCATTACACACTGTAAAAGTAGCCAACTCCAAATCCAGCTCCAGACAAGTGACAAGTGGAGTACCTCAGGGTTCAGTCCTGGGGCCGCTCTTGTTTGGCATCTACTTCTCTGAAGTACAGGTCAACACTAAGGGACTCTGGCTAACAAAGTTTGCAGATGACTGCAAACTGGGAGCCATTATTGAATCCCCAAATGATGTGGATACTCTACAAAAGGGCCTTACAGAAACAGATGCTTGGTGCCAGAGCCATGGGCCCAAGCTCAATGCCAAGAAATGTATCGTTATCCCCTTTGGGAAAAAAACATGTATCCATGAATTACCATATAGGTGGCAGTACACTAAACACAGAAAGTGTGATAAGAGACTTAGGGACACAGGTGGACAGTGGTCTCACCTTCGATAACTACATCGCCACAACAGTCAGGAAATCCTTCTATGTGGCACACCTCATCACGAAGGGCTTTTCATCCAGAAAAAAGGAAGTCATTGTCCCACTGTACTCATCCCTCATTAGACCCATTATAGAATACAACGCCCCATTTGGTATGTACCTCTCAAGACATCTGCAACAACTGGAAAGGCCTCAGAAATACCTCACTAAAAGAATCACAGGCCTAAAGCAGATGCCCTACGCTGACCGCCTTAAAAAACTCCAGCTATACTCTGTCGCTTATCGTCTACTCAGAGGCGATCTCTGCTTAACATACAAGGCCATGTCAAACCCAGAGCTGTTGGACATGCTACACTTAAAGAAATCCCAATCCCTCAGAGCTACACGCTCCAGGGATCTAAACCTTGTCATCACAATAAACAAAACATGCTGGAGAGATAGGTTCCTGACCCAGAGACTCCCCAGACTCTGGAATAGATTGCCCATACATGTCAAGCAGAGTGCCTCTTTGGACCTCTTCAAGAGGAACCTTGACGATTGGATGGGAGAAATGAAATTCACCCCAGGGATCACGTCAGTCGCCCTGCTAGACAGGGGTCCAGGAAAGTAAATAATGTGGGAAGAAATAGCCAGGGAATTGTTATGGCTAGGCTTGTATAGGCCCTAGGGCTGATAGCCTAGTACCAACCTATGAACCTATGAACCTAATTAACACACACCCTGTTGGGCATTATTGCTTGCATAAACTACATCAGCAGAAGTGAATACAACTTTATTTCTACCTGCTGGGTATGCCTCACAACTGTGCCAGAGTTCATCTAACATTTTAGTGCAGTTCATAGTAAATGTGCCCATCAAAAATATCAGAAATAGAATTTCACAATCCTTGTTGTTCAGAAACACATACTGATGCATAATATGTAATTCTATTAATAAGCGAATTAGAGCAATATTTTAATAATCGTCCTTGCTTTTGATCCTTTGTCCAACCAACAAATGGCAAAAAATAAATAAATAAACTGATTGGTTTATTAGGGCTTTTTTGACTTTCAAAGCTGGTAAAACACTTTGTGGTTTCCTTTTTTTCTGTAATTAGAAGTGTATGGAACAGATGAAGCACCATGCACTATAACCCATAATTATGTGTTTTTAACCTGGATGCCGATATTCATCTCTCATGCTTCATTCTCTAGGTGAATTTCTTGGTATCCACATCTTGAACACATAATAAGGAGGTGACAATCAGTCACCCAATCATAATCCTTTATGTGATGAACAGAGGCATCCTGTTGTCTCTGTTACTGCTTGCACTATAGTGATGCCTCTGTTTAGTCTCTCCAGATAGGATTCCTCTTTTCATGGATATCTCCTTAATAGTGACACAGAGCCATGCACAAGTTACAAATTCATTTTTAAGAAAATCACCAAATGCTGCTTTCCAGCACTTGGGATGTTATCTCTGAATTTTACAAAATATCAATTTTTACCAGCAATTCTTTTTTGAATACTCCACCACTAAGTCTTGTTTCTTTATCTCTCTTCCAGCTGTTGCATAATGCCTCTCTTCAGGGAGTGAATCAACTGCTTAAGTAGTTATAAGTGCTAATGTATCCTGACACTATATGAGCTGAAATTGTTACTTGCAAAACAAACAACAGATGGATCAGTAGTTAATCTCACAGTGCAGTTATACCCTCTTCTCATTTGAATAATGCCTTGCAATGAATGAGATGTGGGCCTCATTTTCCAAGGAAATTAAATGAAATATTAGTTAAATTTTAATGGCACTCTTTAAAGAGCTGTCCTTATCTTAACATCTTCATATGAAGCTGTAATAATGGAGAACCTGTTCAGCTGAATCTCTGACATTGCAATACTTCTGTACTTGCAAACAAAAAAAAAAAAACTTTTATAGGGAATGTACTACTCTACTCAGTTTTAATTAACTCTCTTACTTCAGAAGCATGAAGTGCAGAATGTAGTTTGCATTTCCTCTATGAGTACAGAAAGTGTGTGTGTGTTTGAGGAGGGTGGGGGGGTTCTGATATATGTTTCTGCTCTGTTAGTGAAAATTTTCATCTGAGCCTGAACTCTGATGTCACACCCCACTGTCATTTTTCACATTCATAATTTTTGCAAATGGTATGGCGGTAGCGTTGTTACCTCACAGCAAGAGGTTCTCCCGTTCGATTCTCGGCAGGGCTTGGGAGTGCCTTGTGTGTGGAGTCTGTATGTCCTCCATGCGGTTGGGTAGTGTTCAAAAGACATGTGTGCGTAAATGGGCGTGCCTTCGTTGAAGGTTGGGCGTTGAGCTGGCACCTCAGTGTTTCGTAAAAAAAATCTACTGCCAATCATTAGCGGACCGAAGTTCCGCTGTGGTGACCCCTTACCGGGAAAAGCCGAAAGACAAACAACAACATAATTTTTGCAAAATGTAAAATCATGTGATATGCTTTTCTACTTTAAGGTGCAACCCTTGCAAATATTGACTATATCTTTAGTTTCATATTACCTCTGTAGTGCACAGATTTTAGCATATTTAATCTCTGCTAATACTAACAGGAGTTCTTGTAAAGTCCATGTACACTTTTAGGTGGATTTACCCTTTTTGCCCTGTATTTCCATGTTCTTCTTAAATAAAATTCAGTATTCTTGTCCCAATCACAGTTGCATTCTATGTGCTCATCTGTTGTCTTCTCTCTATCTATTCCAGTGTTTGTTCTGCATGTGGTTTAGCTTTATTATAATTTACAATATGAATATATTGCCTCATGGAACACAGTCCAATACTATTTAACCACTAGTTAATCAACTAGTGAAAATGATCACTTCCCTAATGCCCTAATGCCCTAAAATGATAAAGCATGTTATTGTTCTCTTCAGTACCTGCTAAAAGCAGACAGCTGCAGATCTTGTTTGTCTTTCTTTCTTTTTTTACTGATATGACATTTTTGTATACTGAATCTTCAAGCTTGATTTTCTATATTTCTGTGACCTCTGACTCAACTGTCCACCTCCCTGTTACTATCTCCTAATATGACAAGCCAGCTATAATTCCCTTTTGGGGTGCTCTTCATTATTAGCACAATGTGATGGATAACAATTTGTGTGAGGACATAGAAATGCAATGAGCAAACTCCTCTGCTTAAACAACAAAAGTGGCACTAACTACTAATCAGTATTAATCCAGCTGCAGTTATATCATCAGTAGGCAGATTCTTAGTTGGAAACCATCACCCAAGCTTCAGTTATCTGCTCCCTCCACTATCCTCAACTATCAGTACAAAGGCATTATGTGGGAGATACAATTCCTCTTCACATCCATATGTTCAAGACCCTTAACAAAAATGTGTATAGTCCACATAACCTCAGCCTTCACTAGCACAGGTGGCATTATGGTCCCTCCTTCTCACTTCTCTGACAAAGGAAAGCTGCTCCCAATTACTTATCCTTTCTTTCTAATTTGCTGCATTAGTGCTGGAGAACCTCAATAATTTTCTTCAGTACCTTGACAGGCATCCCCTTACTTTACACCACAGGCCATCATGACTGTTGTACAACTTGGTGATAATTGTGCAAAGCAGTATGTCTTTAACAGGGAATTCAGGAAAACTCATCTGACTAGTCTAGGAGAAAGAACAATAAATATAGCAGGCTGCAGCAGTGTGAACCATAAAGAAGTCTTAATCATTGCATTTTCAGATGTTATGTTTTATCTGTGTGTATGTTTCATCAAGTTATGGTTTGATTCTAGGCTCCATTTTTGCTTTTATGCTGTGTGCTTCCTCCACAAAAATGAAATACAAATGCATTCAGAATGCCAAATGATATGAATGATAAACACATTTCAGAAGTGCTGGTTATCAGTGCCTTATCTGTATTAGAAACTATAACATTAACTGGACTAAATAAGGAACAACACCTTATGCTTTATAACATGCTAATGTAAGATCATAGTGTGATGTACTTATAAAGTCAAAATGTCAAACTGTTAGATGTGTAACTGTCATTGTCAGTTGTGGTAATCAAGGAAAATTCAGTAAATATGTACGACTTAATTAGAAGATTAGAGGAAATAAAAACAGATATGGAAAATGCATATAGTTATCATGAACAAAATGGTCCATTGGTCCATTTTCTTGTTTTGTTTTGTTTAGGTACAAGTTCCTGTATTTTACTCGTGTTATTACACTGTGATCTATTTTACTTATAGTGTCAAAAAGACATATGAGAAAATATAAACAATACTGCAGCTAACAAATAATAAAACTGCATATTTTATTTGCATGTCAAAGCATAAAATATTTCATTTAATTATATCCTTTTCACACGATAAAAATGAAGAAACTGAAATTTCATAAGATTGTTAAATGGCTCTATTTTGGGTAAGGGGCATACTGATATACACATGGAAAGCCTTCCTTCCACTTCCAATTTTACAAGTTCCAATCTGACATTTGTCACTGCCTTTAGTCAAGATGCCGGACATATCAGGTATATCATTCAGAAAGAAATGGAGACCTTTCAGGACTTTACAGATTTGAACAATCTTAAGGATATGACATGTAACACAGTTTACAAAAGAGGACTCAATATTAAAAATCTTTTGGAACAAAACATTTATGTAAACACTTCCAATCAACCCAGAAAGGGTACTTTTCGTTGTGGGCATTGTAAACAGTGTAAACATGTTATTAATCAGGAACATCTATATTTGGAAAGTAGGAATAGGAAGATCTACTCACAGAAATACCATAATTGTAACTCTGCAGGTTTAGTCTACTTGGCTGTCTGCAGGTCTTGCCAAGCATTTTATGTAGGCAAGACCGAAAGACAGCTCAAGAGACGAATATATGAACATCATTACGAGATTCAGAAGCAAAGCAGTACCAATGCACTTTATAAGCACACATTGGTGTGCCAATCTGCCTTTTTTATGTTTTATGTGTTGGAATCAATACCAAAAAATTCTAGGGGAGGACATTGGGAAGTCAGGTTATCACACAGGGAGACATGCTGGCAGATACTGTTAGCCTCAAACAAGGCTCCGGGTCTCAATGACCTTATTTCCATTATGCCTTATCTGAAGCTCAGAGCAGAATTGTTGTAGTTGAATATAAGGAAGTTTAAAAAGTATTGGTGTATTTAAAACATCTCACTAACATTGTGTATATAATACTGTGATTGAACCAAAAATATATATTATATATTATATATATAATTTATGTTTAAAATATTTTTATGAGTTTTTATATTTTATGATTAAACACAAAGGAATAATATCTATTTGTGTTTTAAACTGTTTTAAACAAATTTAGGGTAACATCAAGTATATACATTTTATAAATTTATTTAAGATGAATAGAATATATTATGTTTAAATTATCTATGTTTTAGTAGTTCATGAATTTTCATTTATTTCTTTAAGATTTAATAGGCAATTAATTATCATATTAACTCATCAATTGTCGTATATATAACATCAGGGTATGTCTGTTTGAATTGTATTCTGAGGAAGATGCATGGGCAACGAAAACGTGTTTGTTGTGAGACGTTAAATAAATTTTCTTTGTGCAGTTCGTTCTTGGACTTGTGCTGTTTCCAGTGGTCTTTTGTGCCTTATAGTGATCTTGGCATACTCCCCGTGGTTGTTTCCTGCTTGTTTGCTGCCTTTCCTGGAGGTTTGGTTCTTTTTTGCAGCTTCATTGCTATTTTGTTTGTTATGGAGGCAAGCTTGGGAACTACCTCTTCTGGTGCTTCCGGCGCTAGTGTGGAGGAGGGTGTACCGGCTATTCCAGCTGACACGCGCCAACTCACGGGCCAACTCACCTTGCTAGTTCAACTCCTTACACCACTCAGTCAAGGATTGCAGTCCGTTCTAGCTGAACAGCGTGAACTCTTGAAAGTGCTTAAACCATGTACGGCGGTTTCTTTACTACCAGGTACTTCAAAAGATACATCTAGCCATTCGGAAGTTACTGACAATGTGGATATCAGCAACTTTTTAAAAACTCCTGCCGTTTTTCGAGAGGCTAATGACAGCGTTTCTAATGGCTCTGGACATTCCCAATTGGATCCTGTAGCACATTCAGCCTCTACATTTTCCGAGTGGGTTAAACATCAACCCGTTTTTCAGTTTAATGAAAACTATGAAAATCATCTCAATGGTGGCATTTCTTTTGCGGACAATATGCGGACTCTTGAACACAAATTATTCAGGTACAAGACATTACAGTTAGATAACTTATATTTACATGAATGTCTCAAGAAACAGATTGTACCAAAGGGTTTGCGTGTACATAAATTTCCTAATAATGTTATTTGTGGGAGTGACTTTCATTCTGAGCTGATTAAGATTTTTGATGAATGTGGCTTTGGCATTGTCAGAGCCATTATCAAAAGAAATGATATTGAAATCAAAGCTTTACAACTAGAGATTTTTAAACTGAATGAAAATGTTACCTCAGATTTAAAGTTTACCATTGACTCTGAAAAACGTAAATACTATGCACTAAGGACACAGGTAGACCAACAGTGTAATACAGTGCTTAATCGAAAATACAGGAAGCTTAATAGAGATATTAGGGAATACCAGGAAGGCAGACAGTACCCTAATCCACCTAATTTCAGGGGTGGTACATCATATCAGCCAGGGTATAGGGATACCACCAATATACGGGACATACAGTCCCCTGGACAGGAGTTTTCCTCCCCTCCACCTTTACATCCATTCGATGATGAGACATATTCTGATCCTGATTTTTTACCCAGGAGATCAGAACGTCTTCGCCAGCAGGCTCACAAGCAACAGGGTCAACAGCATTATCCAGCACCCCGCTCTCCCCGGATTGTCGGGGGGGCCAAAAACAGGGGGTGGAGAAGAGAACAGAATCAGGAATGGTAAAGTATGGGAACATTGAGGTTACAGATCTTGGAAATTTTTCCAAACATACACTTAATGGATACCATATTTACAATTATAGTGATACAGTTATAACTGAACTTTGGTTCTCCCTGTTTACGAAGGGTTTCAAGTTTGTACCTAGCAGAAATTATAATATGGTTAATACCATTCTTGATGTCAAACTTTTTATGCGTAAACTTAATCTTCAGCATATTCTTGGATCTGATAATATGGCCCCTTGCCTCATGCTTAGAAAATCCAGTACCTATAACCCTCCGTTACATCCACAAATTAGCAACTTGGAAAATAGGATTGTTCACATGATACGGAGCCAAGTGGGCAGGTTTAAAAATCATTCTAATCTTACACAGGCAGAGAATGCCCTCCTCACTGAGCTATGCTGTGATACATCCGTCCGGATAATGGAACCTGACAAAGGGGGTGGTACGGTCATTATGGAACAGATGATATATGAGACAAAAATGCATGATTTATTAAATGACATGACCAAATACACTATTATTTCTTTAAATGAGGTACATATGTCATATAAAAAGATTGATATGGTCATTAAGGATCTCCTAGATCAGGAGGTTATTGAGCAGGACCTTTATTCTTTTCTTAGTAATTTACATCCCAAAGTTCCTACCATCTTTGGAGTGCCTAAAATCCACAAAAACGCCATGGACCCTCCTTTGAGGCCTATTGTAGCTGCCCAGGGGTCTAAAACCCACAACCTCTCCAAATTTTTGGACTGGAAATTAAAGCAGCTATGGGGCAAGCAACAACATCTCCTAAAGGATTCATGGGAATTTTTACGCGGGATTACCAGTGATTTGTATAGACCTGATCTACTGTTTGTGACCATAGATGTGGTAGATCTTTTTTCGGTCATCCCCTCTACAATAGGTTTGGCTTGGATGGAAGAGGCCTTGTGGGCATGTGCAGGGGTTACCAACAATGATGTGGTGTTAGTTATGCATTTATTGGAACTGGTTCTCAAATATAACTATGTGTATTTTGGTGGGGAATATTTTCAACAGATTTCGGGTGTATCTATGGGGGCCAGTTGTGCTCCGACATATGCAGACATGATTCTGTCCGTATGGGAAAATAAATTTGTCTTACAAAGTGAGTATTCCAAGTTTTGGACTCATTACACCCGATTTCTGGATGACATTTGCATTTTCTGGATAGGACCGAAGCAATGCATAGATGAATTTGTCAACTACTTACATTCTACTACTGAATTTTTGAAATTTACGTATCAAATTTCAGTTCATGAAGTTAATTATTTAGATGTAACTCTCTACAAACATATTAACTGCTTTGGGTCCTGTGTATACAGAAATCCTTCCTTTGCCAACAGCTATTTGCATTACTCCAGTTCCCACTCCAAATTTCAAAAAAGGTCCATTGTCAAGGGACAATTTGTTAGGGTCTCACGTATGACCTCGGACGATCAACATTTTAGTATTGAATGTGAAAAACTGAGCTTGTTGTTTGCCGATAGGGGATATCCCATACCTCTAATAAAATCGGTCTGGGAAGAGGTTAGTCAAGCCAGGGGCAGTAGATTTTTTCCCATTTTGGGTAAGGGGCCTACTGATATACACATGGAAAGCCTTCCTTCCACTTCCAATTTTACAAGTTCCAATCTGACATTTGTCACTGCCTTTAGTCAAGATGCAGGACATATCAGGTATATCATTCAGAAAGAAATGGAGACCTTTCAGGACTTTACAGATTTGAACAATCTTAAGGATATGGCATGTAACACAGTTTACAAAAGAGGACTCAATATTAAAAATCTTTTGGAACAAAACATTTATGTAAACACTTCCAATCAACCCAGAAAGGGTACTTTTCGTTGTGGGCATTGTAAACAGTGTAAACATGTTATTAATCAGGAACATCTATATTTGGAAATTAGGAATAGGAAGATCTACTCACAGAAATACCATAATTGTAACTCTGCAGGTTTAGTCTACTTGGCTGTCTGCAGGTCTTGCCAAGCATTTTATGTAGGCAAGACCGAAAGACAGCTCAAGAGACGAATATATAAACATCATTACGAGATTCAGAAGCAAAGCAGTACCAATGCACTTTATAAGCACACATTGGTGTGCCAATCTGTCTTTTTTATGTTTTATGTGTTGGAATCAATACCAAAAAATTCTAGGGGAGGACATTGGGAAGCCAGGTTATCACACAGGGAGACATGCTGGCAGATACTGTTAGCCTCAAACAAGGCTCCGGGTCTCAATGACCTTATTTCCATTATGCCTTATCTGAAGCTCAGAGCAGAATTGTTGTAGTTGAATATAAGGAAGTTTAAAAAGTATTGGTGTATTTAAAACATCTCACTAACATTGTGTATATAATACTGTGATTGAACCAAAAATATATATTATATATATAATTTATGTTTAAAATATTTTTATGAGTTTTTATATTTTATGATTAAACACAAAGGAATAATATCTATTTGTGTTTTAAACTGTTTTAAACAAATTTAGGGTAACATCAAGTATATACATTTTATAAATTTATTTAAGATGAATAGAATATATTATGTTTAAATTATCTATGTTTTAGTAGTTCATGAATTTTCATTTATTTCTTTAAGATTTAATAGGCAATTAATTATCATATTAACTCATCAATTGTTGTATATATAACATCAGGGTATGTCTGTTTGAATTGTATTCTGAGGAAGTTGCATGGGCAACGAAAATGTGTTTGTTGTGAGACGTTAAATAAATTTTCTTTGTGCAGTTCGTTCTTGGACTTGTGCTGTTTCCAGTGGTCTTTTGTGCCTTATAGTGATCTTGGCATACTCCCCGTGGTTGTTTCCTGCTTGTTTGCTGCCTTTCCTGGAGGTTTGGTTCTTTTTTGCAGCTTCGTTGCTATTTTGTTTGTTATGGAGGTAAGCTTGGGAACTACCTCTTCTGGTGCTTCCGGCGCTAGTGTGGAGGAGGCTGTACCGGCTATTCCAGCTGACACGCGCCAACTCACGGGCCAACTCACCTTGCTAGTTCAACTCCTTACACCACTCAGTCAAGGATTGCAGTCCGTTCTAGCTGAACAATGTGAACTCTTGAAAGTGCTTAAACCACGTACGGCGGTTTCTTTACTACCAGGTACTTCAAAAGATACATCTAGCCATTCGGAAGTTACTGACAATGTGGATATCAGCAACTTTTTAAAAACTCCTGCCGTTTTTCGAGAGGCTAATGACAGCGTTTCTAATGGCTCTGGACATTCCCAATCGGATCCTGTAGCACATACAGCCTCTACATTTTCCGAGTGGGTTAAACATCAACCCGTTTTTCAGTTTAATTAAAACTATGAAAATCATCTCAATGGTGGCATTTCTTTTGCGGACAATATGCGGACTCTTGAACACAAATTATTCAGGTACAAGACATTACAGTTAGATAACTTATATTTACATGAATGTCTCAAGAAACAGATTGTACCAAAGGGTTTGTGTGTACATAAATTTCCTAATAATGTTATTTGTGGGAGTGACTTTCATTCTGAGCTGATTAAGATTTTTGATGAATGTGGCTTTGGCATTGTCAGAGCCATTATCAAAAGAAATGATATTGAAATCAAAGCTTTACAACTAGAGATTTTTAAACTGAATGAAAATGTTACCTCAGATTTAAAGTTTACCATTGACTCTGAAAAACGTAAATACTATGCACTAAGGACACAGGTAGATCAACAGTGTAATACAGTGCTTAATCGAAAATACAGGAAGCTTAATAGAGATATTAGGGAATACCAGGAAGGCAGGCAGTACCCTAATCCACCTAATTTCATGGGTGGTACATCATATCAGCCAGGGTATAGGGATACCACCAATATACGGGACATACAGTCCCCTGGACAGGAGTTTTCCTCCCCTCCACCTTTACATCCATTCGATGACGAGACATATTCTGATCCTGATTTTTTACCCAGGAGATCAGAACGTCTTCGCCAGCAGGCTCACAAGCAACAGGGTCAACAGCATTATCCAGCACCCCGCTCTCCTCGGATTGTCGGGGGGGCCAAAAACAGGGGGTGGAGAAGAGAACAGAATCAGGAATGGTAAAGTATGGGAACATTGAGGTTACAGATCTTGGAAATTTTTCCAAACATACACTTAATGGATACCATATTTACAATTATAGTGATACAGTTATAACTGAACTTTGGTTCTCCCTGTTTACGAAGGGTTTCAAGTTTGTACCTAGCAGAAATTATAATATGGTTAATACCATTCTTGATGTCAAACTTTTTATGCGTAAACTTAATCTTCAGCATATTCTTGGATCTGATAATATGGCCCCTTGCCTCATGCTTAGAAAATCCAGTACCTATAACCCTCCGTTACATCCACAAATTAGCAACTTGGAAAATAGGATTGTTCACATGATACGGAGCCAAGTGGGCAGGTTCAAAAATCATTCTAATCTTACACAGGCAGAGAATGCCCTCCTCATTGAGCTATGTTGTGATACATCCGTCCGGATAATGGAAACTGACAAAGGGGGTGGTACGGTCATTATGGAACAGATGATATATGAGACAAAAATGCATGATTTATTAAATGACACGACCAAATACACTATTGTTTCTTTAAATGAGGTACATATGTCATATAAGAAGATTGATATGGTCATTAAGGATCTCCTAGATCAGGAGGTTATTGAGCAGGACCTTTATTCTTTTCTTAGTAATTTACATCCCAAAGTTCCTACCATCTTTGGAGTGCCTAAAATCCACAAAAACGCCATGGACCCTCCTTTGAGGCCTATTGTAGCTGCCCAGGGGTCTAAAACCCACAACCTCTCCAAATTTTTGGACTGGAAATTAAAGCAGCTATGGGGCAAGCAACAACATCTCCTAAAGGATTCATGGGAATTTTTACGTGGGATTACCAGTGATTTGTATAGACCTGATCTACTGTTTGTGACCATAGATGTGGTAGATCTTTTTTCGGTCATCCCCTCTACAATAGGTTTGGCTTGGATGGAAGAGGCCTTGTGGGCATGTGCAGGGGTTACCAACAATGATGTGGTGTTAGTTATGCATTTATTGGAACTGGTTCTCAAATATAACTATGTGTATTTTGGTGGGGAATATTTTCAACAGATTTCGGGTGTATCTATGGGGGCCAATTGTGCTCCGACATATGCAGACATGATTCTGTCCATATGGGAAAATAAATTTGTCTTACAAAGTGAGTATTCCAAGTTTTGGACTCATTACACCCGATTTCTGGATGACATTTGCATTTTCTGGATAGGACCGAAGCAATGCATAGATGAATTTGTCAACTACTTACATTCTACTACTGAATTTTTGAAATTTACATATCAAATTTCAGTTCATGAAGTTAATTATTTAGATGTAACTCTCTACAAACATATTAACTGCTTTGGGTCCTGTGTATACAGAAAGCCTTCCTTTGCCAACAGCTATTTGCATTACTCCAGTTCCCACTCCAAATTTCAAAAAAGGTCCATTGTCAAGGGACAATTTGTTAGGGTCTCACGTATGACCTCGGACGATCAACATTTTAGTATTGAATGTGAAAAACTGAGCTAGTTGTTTGCCGATAGGGGATATCCCATACCTCTAATAAAATCGGTCTGGGAAGAGGTTAGTCAAGCCAGGGGCAGTAGATTTTTTCCCATTTTGGGTAAGGGGCCTACTGATATACACATGGAAAGCCTTCCTTCCACTTCCAATTTTACAAGTTCCAATCTGACATTTGTCACTGCCTTTAGTCAAGATGCAGGACATATCAGGTATATCATTCAGAAAGAAATGGAGACCTTTCAGGACTTTACAGATTTGAACAATCTTAAGGATATGACATGTAACACAGTTTACAAAAGAGGACTCAATATTAAAAATCTTTTGGAACAAAACATTTATGTAAACACTTCCAATCAACCCAGAAAGGGTACTTTTCGTTGTGGGCATTGTAAACAGTGTAAACATGTTATTAATCAGGAACATCTATATTTGGAAATTAGGAATAGGAAGATCTACTCACAGAAATACCATAATTGTAACTCTGCAGGTTTAGTCTACTTGGCTGTCTGCAGGTCTTGCCAAGCATTTTATGTAGGCAAGACCGAAAGACAGCTCAAGAGACAAATATATGAACATCATTACGAGATTCAGAAGCAAAGCAGTACCAATGCACTTTATAAGCACACATTGGTGTGCCAATCTGCCTTTTTTATGTTTTATGTGTTGGAATCAATACCAAAAAATTCTAGGGGAGGACATTGGGAAGCCAGGTTATCACACAGGGAGACATGCTGGCAGATACTGTTAGCCTCAAACAAGGCTCCGGGTCTCAATGACCTTATTTCCATTATGCCTTATCTGAAGCTCAGAGCACAATTGTTGTAGTTGAATATAAGGAAGTTTAAAAAGTATTGGTGTATTTAAAACATCTCACTAACATTGTGTATATAATACTGTGATTGAACCAAAAAAAATATATTATATATTATATATATAATTTATGTTTAAAATATTTTTATGAGTTTTTATATTTTATGATTAAACACAAAGGAATAATATATATTTGTGTTTTAAACTGTTTTAAACAAATTTAGGGTAACATCAAGTATATACATTTTATAAATTTATTTAAGATGAATAGAATATATTATGTTTAAATTATCTATGTTTTAGTAGTTCATGAATTTTCATTTATTTCTTTAAGATTTAATAGGCAATTAATTATCATATTAACTCATCAATTGTCGTATATATAACATCAGGGTATGTCTGTTTGAATTGTATTCTGAGGAAGTTGCATGGGCAACGAAAACGTGTTTGTTGTGAGACGTTAAATAAATTTTCTTTGTGCAGTTCGTTCTTGGACTTGTGCTGTTTCCAGTGGTCTTTTGTGCCTTATAGTGATCTTGGCATACTCCCCGTGGTTGTTTCCTGCTTGTTTGCTGCCTTTCCTGGAGGTTAAATGGCTCTATGACAAGATCTCATATAGTACAATATTACTGATAAACCAGAAAAGCAGTCACATTTATCTGTCCAAATTTAAGCAATTTAAAACAATTGCTAAAAAGCATCTGAGTTTAGATATTTTTTAAACAATTGGTATGATTGTAATGTTAATTATCACAACCCTTATTTATAAAAGTTATCCCTTCACTAATTAATCTTAAACTAAATAATAAGCCATCTCTACACCTATGTTACTAATTAACTTGAACATTTTACACAAGGATGCCTGACTGAATCAAATTGCATCTGGACATGTTCCAGCATGTCATGTTATATGACCTGCCCTAGGTTGTCCAACAAAGCCTTCATTGTCAGTTATATAGAATTAATTACTTTGACCATATTTCTTTCACTGCCAACCTTTGTAGGCCAAGCTTATTTACATACACAAGAAATGTCAAGCTCCACAAAACCTGAAAGTTAGTGCTAATCATTAAAACAATCACTTTTTATTTACAGCACAAATATATAAATCATAATAGTCACTAATTAAATTGATGGAAGCAAGTTGTCATGACTTCTTGTAATCATATCCTCTATTAAACACAGTAATTTTCAAATACTGATATTGAATACACTCAGGATAAAAGTAAAGGAAGTTTTATTTAAAACGAGGATATGTAATACAAAAGAAACATTGCCTATAGGGTAATGAGTAATGATGGTTTATAGGTCAGAAGTATAGCAGCTCTTAAATGAAGAATTTACTGAAAGGACTGAAGAGCATTTTGAGTACAAAAAGTGAAAATATTGTTTCATTTCATATGTCATCAGAAAGGATTTTAATTCACACCATGGACACATGGACTTGTGCATGTGTGGGTACACACACACACACGCACACACGCACACACACACACACACACACACACACACACACACACACACACACACATGCACACGCACACACACACTCCTCTGTATAATTTCCTTTTCTTTAGGACTTACATGAAGAAAAATCTAAATTCATTAAGAATTAGAAAGCAGTAAATAATATTAACTGATTAACCCCTAAGTAGTGTGGAATGTCACACCTTTAGCGGTCTGCACACATCTTTAATTCAACATATTTTTCTGAAAAATAAATTTAAAAAGGGTAAGATAAATGTAAATATTTTGTGAATGATAAAGGCTGTTGAAACTGTTCAAATGGCAACATTATCAGTAGGAGGTATTCTTTGAATCATAATAGTCAGTACAGTCATAGTCTTTCCAGAAATACTATAATATATTATAATGCTCACAAACCTCAAATTATATTTTTTTGCTAACCAGACATGTGTTCACAAGACAACAAAAAATTCCTTTATGAGATCATGTTTATCAAGATAGTTACATAAATATGAAAACATATGCTTAATGGTATAGTTAGCAATATAAATAACAATGAATACTTCTCAAGAATTGCAACTTGCAGTATAAATTTGAAATAATGTTTTCTTTAACAACATCCAAGGTTTCATCTGATGTCATCCAACAGTTTGTAATCATTTTTTTCAAAAACATTTTTATTTTGTTTTCATTATAAACATACGCAAATATACATATAACAACTACAATAAAACAATAACAAAACTATTTACAATATTTACATTCATCCATGAGTCATTTTTTGAAGTATTAATTATATATGGAAATATTATTTATTTTCTTAACTACTAACAGACAACTAGTAATATATCGGGGATGCACAAGCCAGTGCATTTCTTTGTGCCGGTCCCAAGCCCGGATAAATGGGGAGGGTTGCGTCAGGAAGGGCATCCGGTGTAAAACCTCTGCCAGATTACTGATGCGGAGAACATTTCATAATTACATACCAGATCGATTGAGGCTGGGTTAACAACGACCGCCAGCAGTACTGTTAGCCAACAGGGTGCTGGCAGAAATTGGGCTACTGTTGGCTGAAGAAGAAGAGGAGGGGGAAGGCATGCCCAAAGGAAGGAAGAGAGGAGGAAGGTTAGGAGTGTAGTACTAAGGGTAGAAACTTTGAATGTTGGCAGTATGACTGGTATAGGGAGAGAGCTACCTGATATGTTGGAGAGAAGAAAGGTTGATATATTGTGCTTGCAAGAGACCAGATAGAAGGGGATTAAGGCCAAGTGTATCTGAGATGGGTTCAAATTGTTCTATCATGGTGTGGATGGGAGGAGAAATGGGGTCAGGGTTATCCTGAAGGAACAGTATGCCAATAGTGTTTTGGAGGTGAAGAGAGTGTCTGATAGAGTGATGTTTATGAAGCTTGAAATTGATAGTGTAATGATGAATGTTGTTAGTGCATATGTTCCACAAGTTGGGTGTGCGATGGATGAGAAAGAAAAATTTTGGAGTGAGTTGGATGAAATGGTGGTGAGTGTACCCAAGGGTGAGAGACTAGTGATTGGAGCGGACTTCAATGGGCATGTTGGTGAAGTGAACAGAGGGGACAAGGAAGTGATGGGTAGGTATGGTGTTAAGGAGAGGAATGCAGAAGGTCAGATGATTGTGGATTTTGCGAAAAGGATGGACATGGCTATGATGAATACGTATTTTAAAAAGAGGGAGGAGCATAGGGTGACGTACAAGAGTGGAGGAAGATGCACACAGGTGAATTATATCCTATGTAAGAGGGCCAGTCTGAAGGAGATTGGAGACTGTAAAGTGGTGACTGGGGAAAGTGTAGTTAAGCAG
This sequence comes from Protopterus annectens, assembly GCF_019279795.1. Lineage (NCBI taxonomy): Eukaryota > Metazoa > Chordata > Ceratodontiformes > Protopteridae > Protopterus > Protopterus annectens. Next base: position 1,402,132,772 of record NC_056744.1, read on the forward strand.
CATAGAATGGTGGTCTGTAGGATGATGTTGGTGATCAAGAAGTGAGGGAGGAGTGTGAAAGTAGTGCCAAGGATTAAATGGTGGAAGTTAAAAAAGGGTGATTGTGAGGTGGACTTCAGGGAAGAGTTAAGACAGGCACTGGGAGGCAATGAAGAATTACCAAATAGCTGGGTAACTACAGCAGGGCTAGTAAGGGAGACTGCTAGGAAGGTGCTTGGTGTGACATCTGGACAGAGGAAGGAGGACAAGGAGACATGGTGGTGGAATGAGGAAGTACAGGAGAGTATACAGAGGAAGAGGCTGGCGAAGAAGAAGTGGGATTGTCAAAGAGATGAAGAAAGTAGACATGAGTATAAGGAGATGAGGTGCATGGCAAAGAGAGAGGTGGCGAAGGCTAAGGATAAGGCATATAGAGAGTTGTATGAGAGATTGGACACTAAAGAGGGAGAAAAGGACCTGTACCAATTGGCTAGACAGAGGGACAGAGTTGGGAAAGATGTGCAGCAGGTAAGGGTGATAAAGGACAGTGAGGGAAACATACTCACAAGTGAGGAGAGTGTGTTGAGTAGATGGAAAGAGTACTTTGAAGGGCTGATGAATGAAGAGAATGAGAGAGAGAGAAGGTTGGATGATGTGGAGATAGTGAATCAGGAAGTGAAGGAGATTAGCAAGGAGGAAGTAAGGACAGCTATGAAGAGGATGAAGAATGGAAAGGCTGTTGGCCCAGATGACATACCAGTGGAAGCATGGAGGTGCTTAGGAGAAATGGCAGTGGAATGTTTAACCAGATTGTTTAATGAAATTTTGGAAAGTCAGAGGATGCCTGAGGAGAGGAGAAAAGTGTTTTGGTACCTATCTTTAAGAATAAGGGTGATGTGCAGAGCTGCAGTAACTACAGAGGGATACAATTGATCAGTCACAGCTTGAGGTTATGGGAAAGAGTAGTGGAAGCTAGGTTAAGAAGGGAGGTGATGATTAGTGATCAGCAGTACGGTTTCATGCCAGGAAAGAGCACTACAGATGCAATATTTGCTCTGAGAGTGTTGTTGGAGAAATACAGAGAAGGTCAGAAGGAGTTGCATTGTGTCTTTGTGGACTTAGAGAAAGCATATGTGGTATTGTATGAGGAAGTCGGGAGTGGCGGAGAAGTATGTAAGAGTGGTACAGGATATGTACAAGGGTAGTGTGACATTGGTGAGGACTGCGATGGGAATGACAGATACGTTTAAGGTGGAGGTGGGATTACATCAAGGATCAGCTCTGAGCCCTTTCTTATTTGCAGTGGTGATGGACAGGTTGACAGATGAGATTAGACAGGAGGCCCCGTGGACTATGATGTTTGCAGATGACATTGTGATATGTAGTGAGAGTAGGGACCAGGTTGAGGAGACCCTGGAGAGGTGGAGATATGCTTTAGAGAGGAGAGGAATGAAGGTCAGCAGGGCTAAAACAGAATATATGTGTATAAATGAGAGGGGCAATAGAGGAATGGTGAGGATGCAGGGAGTAGAGTTGGTAAAGGTGGATGAGTTTAAGTACTTGGGATCAACAGTTCAGAGTAATGGTGAGTGTGGAAGAGAGGTGAAGAAGAGAGTACAGGCAGGGTGAAATGGGTGGAGAAACAGTCAGGAGTGATTTGTGACAGACAGGTACCAATAAGAGTGAAAGGGAAGGTCTAGAAGAGGGTAGTGAGACCAGCTATGTTACATGGGTTGGAGACGGTAGCATTGACGAAAAGGCAGGAGTCAGAGCTGGATGTGGCAGAGTTAAAGATGTTAAGATTTGCACTGGGTGTGACTAGGATGGACAGGATTAGGAATCAGTATATTAGAGGGTCAGCTCAGGTTGGACAGTTTGGAGACAAAGCAAGAGAGGCGAGATTGCATTGGTTTGGACATGTGATGAGGAGGGATGCTGGGTATATTGGGAAAAGGATGCTAAGGATGGAGCTGCCAGGTAAGAGGAAAAGAGGAAGGCCTAAGATAAGGTTTATGGATGTGATGAGAGAGGTCATGCAGGTGGTTGGTGTGAAAGAGCATGATGCAGAGGACAGGAAGAAATGGAAACAGATGATCCACTGTGGCGACCCCTAACGGGAGCAGCCGAAAGAAGATGATGAAAGAAGATGATGAGTGTGATATAAATAGACATTGACAATGAATTTATTGTCTCCCACCATGGCATATCACACCATGGCCCTCAGTAACATGTAGAGCTCTCAGTTATGAAAATATGAACTTTAATATGAGAATATGAATAATAACCGATGAACAGTGATTAATTTCTCTACTGCAGAACATACCAGATTAACAATTCTGGTGTCATTTTGTTAATAACTCCATGCACTTTCAAATATTAGCTATTGTTAGTTGGTAAGTCACTTAGTAAATGAAGCCAGACCCCAAAAATATTCTGGTTGCCATATGGAGCTATGGGCTGAAATGGAAGCATGTAAGAATATGCTATAGGCTTGAATGAGCTAAGCTAAAGAATTATAATAGTGTCAAAATACATACATATGATCTGACAGTTAGATAAATCAAGCAGGAGCTGTCTGATAGAAACTGAGGACAGGAATGATTAGCTGGTAAACAACTAAAAGATTGTGATGTTGCTAGAACAAAGTTAGATGGAGCTGTCATTAAAAGAAGAAACGGCATGTGCAGGACACAGAGGTAGTAAGTGTCAGAGAGTCTTTGTCAAGGAAGGAGTACAATAGCTGAAGTTATGTAAAAACATAATCAAGCTGAAAAGTGATTGCTAATACTCTGTGCGTAAGGACATTTTCTGATCTCTGTTGTGAAAGAGGTGAGTTCATTAATGTCTTTGACGGGTGTAGGTATGGTGTCTGGGCTAAACAACCCAGAAGAAAACCCTTGCTTACTAAGACAGGTTTGTGTTTGGGAACAGTCAATGAATACTGGGAAGAGAGCCATGCCATCTGAGCAGATGTTGGCTTGATGATATACAGAATGTGAGTGAGATAAGTGTCACAGCAACTGGAATATGTAGAAGATACAGGTGCAACTAATGCTACAGATGACTAACTGAAGATACAGGTGCAACTAATGCTACAGATGACTAACTGGACAAGTACTCAGAAGTGAAGCCGTAGTGGTCAATAACGTTAACTAGAAAGCATGGCTAGGTAGTGTTTCTGCAAGTCTATGGTGGAATTTTGTATTCTATATTAAATAAGAACAGTAATTTGGCAATCCAGTAAAGGCTACAACAACTTATAAGATGTCAGTATAGAAGATACTCTTGCTGATAAAATATAAAACTTGTGCATAGTGTCATTGGCCAAAGAGGTAGCATACTCATCCTTGACAACTGGTAAATAGGAAGACCATTGGTTCTATTTCCAAACAGCCACTGCAAGTCCAAACGAAATGCAAGGAACCACGGAAGGAAGGCACAGTCTTCAAGTAAAAAAGTTTGTTCGCTTTTCACACACTCTAGTGCCTCGGTTATTAAGCTTTCAAGGAGTACAAATACAGTGCAACTTCCCTCACCCCATATATATACTCACTCAGTCAGTCAAGTAAACAATTAATTAAATCAAATACTTCCAGTTAAGTTCTGTGTTTAAACCCTTGGGAACCAAGGTATCAAATTTCAAAGTAAAAAGTGCTTCTTTATACAACATTTTTTCTTTTACTGCTACAGGGTCTAAAAAATAGATCACACTTGTAAAACACAACCTTGCAACAGTTTAAAATTACTTGCATGAAATTCTTTAAAATGCATAGCTAAAGGACTATCACAGTTAACTTTTTGACTGTCCCTTATATGTTCTTGAAGACGCACTTTAAACTTTTGTTTGCTTTCATCTACATAAAACTTGTTACATAGACATTTCAAAATATACACAATTCCTTCTGTATTGCAAGTATAGCATCCATTTGGAAAAAAAATACAGAATTAATAGTAGGAAAGTTATTTACAACATGAAAACAAATAGAACATTTTTCCCATGTAAAAGTGCCATATCTTAAAATAATCTATGTATTCATACTTCAGGCATTTGAAATTTACTGTTCACTATTATATTAGAAATACTACAGCCCTTTTTATAAGAAATCAAAAGCTTGTTTGGTAAACATTCTTCCAAAATACCAATTTTGAACAACATAGGCTAATAGTAATGTAACATATGCACAATCTATTGATTTAGTACATTGCAAATAGTCACAAAGTAAATCATTTTACCAGTGTCGTTCGCACTATTATTTCCTGCATCTCCCCTATCTCTTCTTTTGTCAAAATCTATCAACTCAATAAATCGTTCTATTCTCTCCCTCATTGAATGTGATCATTCAGGTTATATGCTAAAACAAGATCCCATCTGTCTGAGTTAGCATCAACTTAAGTGAACATGAAACTTCCAATGGCAGTTACCAACAAGAGTAGGCGTTCTTTAATAAAATTATTTTGTTCAATATTTGCATATCAAAATTAAAAATTTTATACAAAATTCTTCCAATATTTGCACATGATATTAGTTATTCATAAAAATGCAAAATCAAGATGATGTCAGCTCTGAACCATCGGACATTCCTCTCTTACAAAATAAAAGTTTGTATAACCCTCCTTTGCATAATGCTCTCAATGTCTTCCTCCAGGGTCTATATTATATCATCGAACGCTTAAAAAAGCGAACGCTGATTGATCGACCTAATTTAAGCGAAAGCTTACAATCTCGAACTGTCAGATCAGCGATTTTTTTCCCAGGGAAAAAAATCACTGATCCAAAACACATACACACAACACAAGCACACCAAACAAACAGAAATCCACACACATACACCTAAAATCTGATACCTAACCCTACACTAAACTATGCACACACCACTAACTACCCACTTACCTTAACCCAAACCCTAACCCTAAGGTCCGTCACTATCGCACACTCACCTCACCCGCTCCCTTACCCTAACTCACTTAAATCCACCCTAACCCTCACGTCCACTCAATCGCACACACACCTAAACCGAGCCCTAACCCTAACTCACCTAAATCACCCTAACACTCACATCCACACAATCGCACACTTACCTGAATCTGACCGGTAACTTTCCACCATAACAGTGAAAATACCAAAGCAACAGAAACGGACAACCAAATTCTTTCCCTAGGAAAAAATGTGAGTTTCTGCTGCTTCGATATTTTGCAGTTTCACAAAAATAAGTTCCATCAATCAGCGTTCGCTTTTTTAAGCGTTCGAGGATATAATATAGACCCTTCCTCCAAGTGTGTGATAAGGATGTCAGATTGCTCTTGGGTAACAAGAGTAATGACAGATGGTTTAACTTGTCTCAAGAGGAAATTGCTGCCCTCAAATAACTTAGCTTGGATAAGTCTCTACATATTATGAAGGCTGATAAATGCACCTGTACAGTTGTCATGGAACAAGTTAGATATATTTCTGAGATTAACAAATGTCTTGATGATAATACTTTTTATAAATGTGTTATTTTAGCTGAAGTTAACAGGCATTTTGTGGCTATTGATAAGTTTCTTAGTGACTGCCTTACTCACAACAGGATCACTCCAGAGAAATTTAATTTCATGTCTGTCAAAAGTCCACGTCTGGGGAAACTTTTCAGAATTCCTAAAATCTGCAAGGATCATGTTAACCGTCCTTTCCATTTGATAGTCTCTAACAGAAGAACTAAGACTGAAAATATTTCTGAATTTGTGGATGTGGTTCTCTATCCAGTTGTACAAGGAATCATGTTTTATCTAAAAGACTCTTGGACTCTTTTGGATGAATTGCAGAGGCTTCCTATTCCTAATGGTGATTGCTGTCTAGTGACCCTTGATGTTCCTCACTTTGAAGGTCTCTAACTTACCAAGAAATTCTTGCTGGAATACGCAGGGCTAAGCTACAGTAAAACTGATATTATCTGTGAGCTAATTTCAGTTGTTCTGCAAAACAATTTCTTCCATTTCAGTGATGGCATCTTTCAACAACAGTGAGGGGTAGCTATGAGGGCTAAAATGGCACCAGAGTATGCTAATTTGGTCTTAAGTGCTTGGGAGATGTGCTTTTTACTGCCACTATATTGATTATTTATGTTGTGTTTTAAGTGGTACTTTGTCTCTGCGTGATGCGTTTCTGACTGATTTATCTGGCAGCATCAGTTTCTTATCCTTCACAGTTTCTGGTATGGGACACAGAGTTCAGTTTCTGGGTGTAGATATTCGACTTGCTCAGTTACCAAGTTTTTTAGCACTAAAATATTTTACAAAAAGACCTAACACAATAACTATCTGGACTACACTAGCCAGCATTCACATTTTCTTAAAGCTAATGTGGTCAGAGGACAGTTCATCAGGTTTTCTCGCTTAATCAGCGAGGACTCTGACTTCTTGGATGAATGTACTTTTTTGACAGGGCTTTTTAAGGATAGAAACTATCCTCTAGACTTGTTGGCTTGTATTAGCAAAGAGGTTTGCCTGGGTAGGTCTACCAAATTCCTCCTGTTACTTAAGTCTTGCCTTCTTCATGGACAATTCTATGGGTATAAACCACACACTGAGCTTCCCTCTCCCCATTTGCAGAGACATGCATGGTATTAAACAGATACTGCACAACAACTGGAACATTATCACTAGTAATAAGGAACCCTCTAATATTTTGGGTTCCCAGCTGACCTTTTGTTATAAAAAAAAAATAGAACTCTCCACATTGCTTTTGAAGGGAGGGACCCTCCATTTTTTGCACTATTGACCTCCTAACAATTATCCCAGCCAGGAGGTTGCTTTCCCTGCAGTGATGTGTAGCTTGCCCCTACATTCTTCAAGGTGATTGATACACATTCAAAGCATAACAATTTTTCTGTGAGATGTAAAAACAGGTGTAATTGTAACAGTACTTCAGTGGTTTATGTTGGCATTTGTGATGCTTGGTCATCCTTTTATACTGGCAAAATTATAGCGACTGAATTAAAGAACATAATTAGTCACAGAGATTCGTATAATGCAGTGGGAAAACATGGTGTGTGCTCTTACAATTTTGTAGCATTTCATTTTGTTGTTTTGGACCAAGTACCACCATTTATTGGTGAATATAATACTCTTCATGAGATAATTGAGCTAAAGTGGCAGTTGCCATTAGATGCGGAGTTTCTGCCTGTGTTGAATGAAAACTTTAACATTAAAAGTGCCTTGAGGTGGTGTAGGTGAATTATTCCCTTACCCCATCATAAGACTATTTAGCTTTTTCTCTCCAGCAAGCATCACTTCCCTTTGACCAGACAATTAAATGTTTACTAGCTGATTGAAATACAACTAAAGTCTTCATGATGGGCAGCATTCCTAGCCTGATTGTTCATTTCATTTTTTAAAGTGAGATTCATTTTTTACTGTATTTACTGTATTTATTGGAGTGTAATTATTCCTAGATCCAGAGTTTTTGCCTGGCTTTAATGAGGTGGTATAGGTGAACCAGCCCCCCCCCCCATAGGGCTATTAAGCTCTTTCATTCCCCAAAGCTCCACTCCCTAATCCCTCCTGCTCAGATAGGTCCTTAAATTTTTTATTAGGTTTTGAAAACAAATAAGCTTAGGTCCTTTAAGTTTTTATTAGCTTTTTATTAGCTTTTTGAAAACAAATAAGGTTTTCTTAATCAGTTGCATTCCTTGCTTGACATTTGATTTCATGTTTTAAGTGTGATTGGCAATTTTTGCTGTATTTATTGAAGTGTGCTTTTGAGTTTTCTCATTTATGATGAAGTTCTTACAATTAAAGAACAGAAACGCTCACTTATTCTTTGTGTTTCTTTTGCCTAGCTAATTTATGAAGTTTGTTTTGTAAATTATCGATTGTATTTATTAAAACAAACCTCAATTTCCATGATTATTATGCTCAATGCCTCTTTTAACTGGATTTAATTTTGATCTCCTGATGACAAAAACAATACAAGTTGCAGTAATTATTTTTCCTACTCCTAGGTAATATATACTACTCATATATATCACAAGTTCCATAAAATAATACTCTTGATTAAGTATACTTTTTCATAAAAGAAAGCCTAAATGTTTTCTATATTAGCATCTTCCATTATTACCGTCCATTGATCATTAATAGTTTTCTTTAAACCAAATCAGATATCCCTCCTTCCCCAAAAAGTCAGTCCTAGAAAACTGTATTCCTTACATCTGGTATTTACGATCCCTTTTCTATTTTTATTTCTTAAATATAACTCCACTTCATTAAAAACATATGAATACCTTGAATATCTGCTATGATTTTTACTTTTTCTTTAGCCATCATAATGACATCATCAGCCTAAGGCATAACTATTGGTATCTCTACCTTATCTATTCCTTTAGTAAAGCAAATAGCTCAGTACTCATTAGGCATCCCTGTTTAACTCCTCCTTTAGCATTAAATGTCTTATTTTTTACACCAGTCAATCAAAAAATAACTAACTTGATTAACTTTATATGCTGATATTTTGTCATCAGTAAGATTTTTTTTCTCTCCTATTCATGCATTGTCAATAGTTTTCACAAATGATTATGATTAACCTAATCATATGCGTTTACCATATCTGTTGCTACTAAATTCACCTTTCCCTTTCATTAAAATATCAATCATTTCTTTAATTAATTTAATTATCAGCAACTCTTGACTTTTTTGTCTAATCTCATAATGTCCTTCAACAACTACTTCTTCTGTTTCTTTTTCCAACCTTACAACAATTCATTCATCCACAACCCCTTTTTGGCATTTTTGCTCATGAGGTTGGGTCTTACTTCAACAGTGACATAATTTTCATTAATATTTTATAATCTACATGATCATTTATTACTGTTTTCCAAAGTTAATTATTCCATTCATTGTTACTTCTTTTTAAACATTTTTCATTCATTTAAAACACTCAGAAGTATATTATTTTGTTCACAATCTATTTTCTTATAAAATTATATCCTATTCCATCAACTGCTGGCACTGATTGCAAATTTACCTTTAATAAGACATTACTTAATTCCTGAACATCAGTGATCTTTTTAAAGATACCATAAAGGTACTTATTTAAATGTAGTCAACCACTATCCAATTCTCTTTACATTTTTTTATCTTTGTATTAAAATTTGAAAATGTCTTTATTTTGTATTCAGTACTAGGCTATGCTTTTCACTATACCAACGTATTCATATGTATAATTTAGCTTTCCACATAGTGCTTTGAATTGTGCATTTGTATTGAATTATTTTTTTTCCTGTCTTCTTTAACCTTTGTTGTTTTATACACTTGTAATTGTGCCATATGTTACCACCATATCTACTTGACTGCATATTCAGTGTATTTGCAAACTGACTATTTATGAATTATTCATATAACTGTATGCAATGTCCATGGTCTTTGTACATAAAAGTCCACTGATAATGAGATTCAGAGATTCACTTAGATGGACATTTGTGATTGAAACATTTAATAAATAGAAAAATAAACAAGAAAAAAAAGAATAATAAATCAAGCTATGAAACTTCAGCTGTGACGTTTTGCATGCATGCTTTGCGCTCTACATGTTTTGTCTTCATATACTTCTTCATCTTCATGTGAGTTTTTCTATAGGTGCTCTGAGTTCCTTCCGTACCTCAAACAGATGCCATTAAAGAACTAGAACTCTACAAATTGCCCTCAGGTATCCATGCCATTTAGGAGAATGTGTATGTGTGTGTATGGGGGGGTCCTACAATAAAAGGGCATGCTGTCCAGTTTTACTTTCTTTTCTCTTGGCTAACAGAGTGCTAAAGTAGGTTCTAGTGCACCCATATGTTTCTTATTTGGGTAAATCAGGAAATTAATTAATGAATAAATGAATGAATCAAAGTCTATTTAAATGATAGGCAGTCTACTTTTAACTTTGCAAATTCCAAATGCTGAAATAATTTATTCTGCATAATTCAGTAGTGTCACAGCACACAGATCTGCCATCACCTTTAACAGTGAAACACTATGAGAGAGACTGCTGTTGTAATATATAACCACACTCAATTTATACTGACTATGTTAAAAAATTAAGAATATTTTAAAAGTTGAGACTGGCAGATCCAGTTAAACTGTAAATCACAAATGATAATATGGGACCTAATAAAAATGAAATTGTATGGTTTAAAGTAAAGACTTCCTAGACTGAAAAGCACCATAAGAATCAATACTTGTCAGAACTGATAGTAATGAGTATAGAACCACACACCCACCATCACACCCCCCACACACACAAACACAACATTGATATTTAGTCATTCTTTTATTTTTAAAACAATTTACACCTTTTAATAATTTTCAAAATATGTAAGATGGGTGATATGTCTTAAAAATAAAGAAAAAAAAAAACAAGAGATTGTTAGTTTATGACAAAAAAGCCTCTTACTGTTATAACAAGGTTGGCAGAAAACTATCCCAGTTTCTTTTACTAATCTAACGATGCCAGTGATGTTGATACTCCTGTTATTGTGGTAACAGTTTGGTGAATACAACTGTAGAATCTATTGCTAAGCAGGAGGACTGGCTAGAAATGATATGGGAGTTGTGGTGAGGGAGAGGCTTCAGAAGGCAGTGAAGGATGTCATTAGAATTAGTGACAGACTCATGGCAATCAGAGTCCAGCCAAATGATACAGCAGTATTCATCATCTCAGCCTAATCCCCACAGCAGGGTTGTGAGAGTGAGGAAAAGAGTGCATTCAGACAGCAGTTGCAGGACCTTTTAGATAAAGCAGGGCAGCATGAATTGATGTTGATAATGGGTGACATGAATGCACATAGCAGAACAGGCTATAAGGAATGCCTGGGTCCGCATGTGTGAAATAACAGCAATAAAGAAGCAGAAGCCATTCTAAACTTCTGTCTGCAATGGCTTAATAGCAGTCAAGACATGGGTCAGAAAGAGAGACAGTTACAAGACCACATACAAGAGTGGCCAAAGTGCAAAGTCAGTTAGACTGCCTCCCACTAAGGAAAGGACACTGCAGTAGAATCAGAGATTACAAAGTCATCCCCCATTGAAACAGTCAGCTCACAGCATAAACCACTAGTTGCCACAATCAGCTTCAAGCAGTGGCCAGAGAAGGCTCTAAGGTCAACACAGACCAGGCTGAAGACCTGGAAGTTGACTGGACAGAAAGTCCAACAGTTCAAGGAATTACTCATGGATCTGGCATGCCATAAAAAGGGGAAACAGGTGGAGATGAAGAAGAGTGACAGCACCTAAAACAGCATGTGTTAGAACTACAGAAAAGATATGTGGCCAAGTCAGTAATGGAAATGTACATAAAGAAAGCTGGTGGTGGAATGCAGAAGTCCAGGAAGTCATCAAAAGAAAGGAGTGCAGGAAAACGTGGAAGACAGGAAAAGATGGACCAGGCGAGGAAGGAATACTGGTTGGTCGACATAGCAGTTAAGAATGGAGTTGCAGTAGCAAGAAATAGGGCATCAGAGATTCTCTATCATCTTCTGGAAAGTGACTCTGTAAGTGACACAAAGAAATTATATCAGGGTACAAGACAAAGACAGAAAGATAAAGAAGATAGTCACACACCCTTCATAAGGGATGCCAGCAACAGCCTGCTCACCGGTCCACAAGACATCAAAGGCTGATGGAAGGAGTACTTCCAGCAGCTTCTGAATGAAGAAAATCCCACAGAAGCTGTACTGCTCCAGACAGAGTCTACAGTTTGAGAAGAAGAACAGAACAGAACAGAACAGAACAGAACAGGACAGAACAGGACAGAACAGAACAGAACATGACAGAACAGAACAGAACAGGACAGAACAGAACAGGGCAGAACAGAACAGAACAGGACAGAACAGAACAGAACAGGACAGAACAGAACAGAACAGAACAGAACAGGACAGAACAGAACAGAACAGGACAGAACAGGACAGAACAGAACAGAACAGGACAGAAGAAGTAAGAACAGCAGCTAGGAAAAAGAAGTCTTGGAAAGCAGCACACTCAGATAAGGTCACAGCAGAGATGATAAAGATGTTGGGTGAGATGAGGAGAAATGGCTGTTGAGGGGATTAATAGCAGTGTAGAGGGAAAGATGGAACCAGGACATTGGACAATAAGTATACTAATGCCACTGTTCAAGAACAAAGGTGGCATTTACAGTTGTGGGCAGTACAGAGGTATCAAACTCCTGTCACACTGCATGAAAGTTTTAGAGAGGGTGATTGATAAATGAATACTCAGAGTAGTAGAAAGTAAGATGAGAGATGAGAAGTTCAGATTCAGACTAGGATGCAGCACAACTGATCCATTGCTTGCAATGAGACAGATTCTTGAGAAGAAGCTAGAAATGAGGAAAGAGTCCAATTTGAAATTCATAGACTTGGAGAACGGATATGATAAGATCCCAAGAAAGCTGATCTGGACAGTTATTCAGTGGCTTAAAGTCCCAGAAACATAGGTAGAACTAGTGCAAACTATGTACAAGGACCCAATGGTTCATGTACAGTGTTTGGTCTCACAGAGGGGTTCCAAGTGGGAGTGGGTGTGCATCAGTTTTCAGCTCTGAATCCACTGCTGTTCATACTGGTGATGGACTACATTAGCAAACAAGTTAGAGGGGACAGATCAGAAAGTTGTTGTATGGGACACTGCAGGCAGACACTGAAGGTCAGCAAAGCATAAGGGGTTGGAATGCAAAACTGAAAGCACATAGGAGGAAATGAGTACAGATAAGATAGTTGTAATTGCAGCAAATGAGAGAAATCAGAAGAAGATGAGATGAGATTGAAGGGAAAACAATGAAACAGGTTGAATCAAGAACTGGAGGGGCTGCAGCAGACTGGTGCAGAGTATCAGGTGTAGTTTGTGACAAAAGAATGACTAAGAAGCTGAAAAGTAAAATGTACAAAACTGTGGTGCAGCCAGTGCTACTGTATGATACAGAAATCTGGGCAATAAAGGCAGAGCAGATGAGGAAGCTGGAGATGAAGTGCCTGAGATGGATAGCAGAATGCACACTGTGGGACAGATAAAGAAATGAGGACAAAAGTCAACATTGCTTAAATTGCAGAAAAGGTCAGTGATAACATATTACAGTAGTCCAGGCATGTGTGCAGAAAAGAAGACAATGTTGTGAAGACAATTTGAGACAGACCGTATGAGGTTAAAGGAAACAAGGGTGTCTAGTAAAGAGGTGGATGGATTGTGTTAGTCAAGAACTGTGGTAGGCAGACATGAGTGTCAAAGAAGGTAGTAGATGGCATTGAATAGAGAGAGATGGCTACAGCTGATACAACACCCCGGCCTCATGCAGAAAATGGCAAAATGGGGATTGATGGTGGTGGTGATGGTGATGAACTGAAGAGTAATGACAGTTAAACAGGACATTATTGGGATGCATGGGGATCCTGTACTCTCATGATGTTTTGCTTTGTGACCAGGCGGAGAGATTTTATTGCAGCAACTGAAAACTAATGCATTGAGGGGCTTAGTTACTAAATTAGATATGAAGTCAGTAGCATTGTTTGCATGCTTGTCTGAGTTGAAAAATAAATCAAGGTGGGAAATGCATGTATCACTGGAGTACTTGAAAAAGAAGGTATGGAACGGTTGGGGTGTATGGGCAGCATGTTGAGTCAGTGGTTGCAAGCCCATGGTGATAGGGTGATAATATCAAACTGGACTCTGCATACAGAGTTGTGTTTTTGTACTACAAATGGTAGGGTTGAGTGGACGTCTGTGGTCTATTTGGGTTTGAGTGGAATTCTTGTAAAAGCATATCTTGTGGGATCTGAAGAATATAGCCTGATGATGACTGTTCAGTAGAAATTATTGATTTGAGAGTATTGTACTCTGAGGTGATGTGAGAATGCAAGAAAAAGAATGTGATGTTATACTTCGATTATCCAGTGAAGTCTGAAGGTATTTCCCCTATTGCCATAGTTTTCTTTACTGATACATATGTGGCAATGGACAGGATTTTTAACAATGGTTCTCCTCTTGACAGTTGTGAATACAATAGGAATCTTTGAGAAGGTGATAATAATCAACAGAAGTAAATAAGGCAGCTGGGATTAATGGAAAAGGATGATCTGAATCATTTGCAAAGCAGTATGGATAACACTAATACACGTGTATTAGGATTCTGCATAATATAGTTGATATTACAGACATGGTATTAGAAAATGTGACTATTTTTTCTAGTCTGCTTTATGTACATTTTTCATTAATTACTGTAAGTTTAGATCTAATGTTGCATGCATGGGGAGTTAAGTTTTTCTGAGGGGATGATTTCATTGGGATGGCTTGTTTATGTCATAAGTGATTCGGCTTGAGTTAATAGAGTCTTCATCCCAGTTTTTGCTACAGATTTAATTATTGGGTAAAGGTAATGCCATTGTAGTTTATATTGTAAGAATCTTAATAAACTTATCAGAAGGGGTTACAGATGAATATTTTAGGGGTTGATGTTTTTCAATACTTGTACTTTAATTGGTTGAAGGTTAGTTGATCTGTGATGTCTGACACTTGCGATTATGAGAGTGTGGCTTGGCATGATATAGAATTACCCACCTCTGGGGGATGGATAGTTTTCCCTTGGGGGTAGGAAGGCCCATGACCTGCTGTGCGAGTTGGGTCTTATGGGTCTTCAGTGGAGATCACTGAATGTAGATCAGAAAGTTCATTGAAAGTACTGGCCATTTATACTAGATTGTATAAGGGATGACTGTGAGCAATTTGCTGCTAATGAAGTACAGGACTATAACTACCTCCCAAAGTGTTTAGTTCATTGCATGCCTTTTGCTGTAGTTGCACAGCTGTTAAGCATTTAAAAAATGACAAAAACAAAACAGAGAACACTCTTGATTGCTGTTGACAAATGAAGACAGTGCATGTATTTCCTACTGCTGCCCAGCAGAAAAGACTGCAGGTCAAAGAGTTTGAGTGAAAACAATGTCATTGTTTTTTTTGTTTTTTTTTTTTTTTTTGGTGGATTACTGACCAAGTTATACCCTGCTCTTCCTCTTCTTCAATGTGCATCGGCAGTCTTTAATACTTAATCCGATTCCAAGATGGCTGCCGACTAGTCTAGTCCTTACTCTCTGAGCTCCTCACAGCTATTTAACTTTTGTTTTTTTTTTACAACTTTACATCAACCTTTTTCCTCAAATTTTTATACTAAAAGATTTTATAGATCTTTTTCTACGCATTTGGATTATCTTTTCTTCTGGAATTATTATCCTGGGATTTATTTTACCTCAGAACATTCTTGGTCTCTCTGCTGCTGGGACTCCTACTGCTCCAGTCTGTTCCTGGTTCCTGGTATCCTGTTAACTGCATTCCATTTCTGGGCATGGCTACAAAATCTGACTCCATGGAGACTCAGCCTACAAAGGCCAAATATACTTCAATGCTCTCACCTGAAAAAGATTCAGGTTCAAAAAGACTGAAATCATCTAGACAACCTACAGAAACTTTTAATGTAAGTAATACAGATTTAAATGGCTCAACTTTCCTTTTAGAAGAACTAAAAATAGCATTAAAACCAATCCAAAGTGCTATACAAAACTTTTCAGAACAGTTTGCAGACTTTAGTAAATCTTTAAAGCAAATAAACAATAGTATTATTTCTATTGAAAATAAAATCTTAGCTTTGGAGGTTAAAACAGACTTATTGGAAAGTGACTTTAAATCTAGAGATAAAACTGTTTCAGATTTACAAGCTAAAATATTGGATCTGGAAGCCAGGAGTCGAAGAAATAACATCATTATTCGTGGTTTACCTGAATCTTATGACAATAAAAACTTGTTATCTGTGACTAAAAATATCTTTGAAACACTGTTAAATTGTGAAGCTTCTTCAAAATCTATAATTGTAGAGAGAGCACACAGAGCACTGCGTACAAAGCAAGATTCTTCCACACCAAGGTTAATTTATACTAAGTTACTAAACTTTCAAGACACTTTCCAGATCCTAGAAACTGCTAAAACAAAGAAACAATTCATATGGAAGTCTCACAAACTATCATTTTCCCAAGATCTTCCTGCACAGATCAAATTAAATAGACAAAAACTAGCTCCCTATTGTGCTGACTTGATAAAAAGAGGGATTAGATTTCGAATGGCATATCCTAATACCTTGTCTTTCACAGCTAATGACAAAAGATTTGTATGTTCAGATCCTAAAGATGCAAAAGACATTTTTCTTAAAACATTTAAAAAGCTTCCTGACACTGTATCTTAATATTCTACTGTTAAAGAACTACAATAAGGTTTGATCTTTTCTTTTCTTTAATCTGACAGTATTTGTGTTACATGATTTGTAATTCTTGTGTGACATAATTATATTACCTTAAGAACTTGTCATGTAATTTACACATGATGGATTTGGTGTGACAGTGTGCAGTGACAGGATATATGCTTGTTAGATTTGTGTGGATTAATAGAAGCATTTAAATTCCTGTATTTACTTTTTCTCTTTCTCTCACATATGCTTGCTGTGTAAATAGATAATATGTTAATTTTACTACAAGCTTTGGAGTTACAGCCTTCTGTGTAAGCTAAATGATTTTTGGAGGGAAAAACATTCCATCTCAACATTCTAGCAAGAAAATCTTCCCCTCAGAGTTCCAGCTGATGCTCTGCATGAACATGCACACACTACAGTCTCTCTGAGATGGATGGTGATGTCATCATTTGTGAGGAAAGAAGGACAGTTTCAAATACACAAGTCTGCTTGTTTTCAACAAGTATTCAATAGCACTAACTTTTTAATAGATCTGGCTATTATTTAAAGTGTTTTCTCTTCATAATGAAGGTTGCTTTTTAAATTTAAACAGATTCATGTCACATAATATATTCAGTGACTTTTAGTGTGTCTGCATGACTTCAAAGCAAGCTGCTACTTTCATAAAGCAGAGTGAAAATGTTTCTGGAAACAAATGAACAGGTTAGTTTTATATATTAAAATTCTAAAGGATGTGTAAAGAAATGAACATATTTTCCTATTCAGAATATTTTTTCATACAATATTTTATATTATACTGAAGTGTTTAATTTGACAAATGTTACAAAATATACCTGTTCATATGAAAGTTTCATGTTCTTTCTATTCTCTGCTCTCTCTCTTCTCAGAGGCTGGATGTGATATTTATGATTAGTAGTTTATGTTTAAGAAAGTTTGAAATAACTATCTTTAATATGATTAGCTGAATCTACATGTATATATTTAAGCCCTTAGATTTACTGCATTTAGCTTGCTTGTTTCTGTTTTAATTAGATTTTCAAAATGTTTACTTTAAAAGCCTTGTCTTTTCATGATGTTTTGCTATGTTACATCTATAGCTTAGAAGAATAGTATGGCTATATAACCTAACAGAGTCATTAGTAAAATATTCAAAAAGTAGATTTAAAATTATATGTATGCACATTGTTGTACATTCAGTCCAATATATATGATGCTGTTTAAGTTACTATTTAATAATATAATTATACTTTATTCATGTATATTAACTAGTGTTAAAACCTTACAGCTTATAATATTTCATTTTGAATAGTTCCTGTACTATTATTATCTAGTTAATAGATGCATCTCCAGACTGAATTGTTTTTCATTTTGAGATATGGTTGCTTGGTAGTTGTTTTTGCTTTATTTGAACTATAACTAAATACTCATTCTACAGGTATTAGTGCTTTTATCATACTAATGGTCATGTTGATTAATGAAATTATCACTAAAGTACTAAAGAAGGTTCAGTAGATAGTGCATGACTATTATCTTTAGTTCAGTAATGCTATGCTTATTTACTTATATTATAATGTTACCAGTTGGTTTTGTTATACTTATATATGTTATCTTACATATCTTTCAGTTTTAATTGTATTACTTCTTATGATAGAGTGTTCTAGTTAAGCAGAGTGTGATTTATTTATTATTTAGCTTGTTTCTCTTTCTCTTGAAATACTTGAGGAAATACATTTAATCACTATAAATTTCAATTTAAGGATAGGAGCTTTAGATTAGTATTAGAAGTAGGGATTAAGCATGTTGGACGTCTTGAAATTAGTTAATTTTGTATATATTTTTAGTAGTATTACTCGGACTTTATGTTATGTTAGGCTTCCTTTGAGTAATTTGTATTCTAACTTGAGGTTATTATTATCTATAATTACAATGTTTTTTCATGTTCTTCTGCTCTTCCTTTATCACAGGGGGATTGGTGGGTAGGCACTAGGGTTAGGATAAAGGTTATTATTATACATTTCATGGTTCTTAAAAAAACTTTTTTCTTTTTTTTCAACAAATGTTATTTGATGACTTGCTTGAATACTTAAAGAATGTTTTTCTTTTATTTTTTCTTCTTCTTTTAATGTTGTGTTGGATTTGCACCTTGAGTTCACTTTTATAGCATCAATAATGATTATACTTGTAGAATATGCCTGTTGACATAATTTTAGATTCTTGGAATGTTAGAGGCATTCAAGATAAAGCGAAAAAGTCACTATTATTTCATATGATCTTTAAATCACAGGCTAACATTTGTTTTATTCAAGAGACCCATATTTCACGTATTGATTGGAATAAAGAGTTAAAAAATGGATCAAAAGATTATAGCTTCAGGTGACTCATCTAACTCCAGAGGTGTAGCTATAATCATTAAACAAAAATTCATTGGGAATATTATTGATGAGAAATTTGATGATGAGGGAGGTGGTGCTTATTTACCGCTTCTATTGCTGGTTTGGACAAACCCTTATTATTTTAAATCTATATGGCCCATGTAATTCACAACATTTGTTCATTTTAAAAATTTACAATATTCTTGCATCCTATAAGGATCATCATATTATAGTGGGTGGTGACTGGAATGCAGTTATAAACCCTGTAATTGATCGTTCGCTCCACTGTCACCTATAATCTTCAATCTACTCTGGCTATAAATGATTTGATGACAGAATATAATTTAATAGATCCCCTCCGCACTGTTAAAAATATAAACAAGAATGATATATATACTTATTATTCTAAGTGCTATCATTCGTGGTCCAGATTAGACTTCTTTCTAATTTCAGATTATATTTCAAAATATATTGTGGACTTTACTACAGAACCCAGATTCTTTTCGGATCACTCAAGAATTTCACTAAAATTGAACATAAAACCCAATATCAAAAATAAAACTATGTTTAATAAGTGGACCTTAAATAATAACTTATTGTCAAATGAAGATATTTGTAAACAAGCTTCAGAAATCTTAAATGAAGTGGTGAATAGTCTTGAATCATCAGACATTCCTTATGACATACAATGGGCTGCATGTAAAGCAAGATTAAGAGGTTTATTTATTAGTAAAGCTGCTTTTTTCAAAAAACAATACTTTAAGAAAGAGGAATTCTTAAAATCAAGAATTTCTTCGTTGGAAAATCATCTTAGTCTGAACTATGATGCTACCTTAGAAAAACAAATTTTTGATTGTCAGAAAGATTTAATTCTGCTTCACCAAAATAACCTCTCCTTAGCTGAACAAAAGCTACTTGCTTCATATTCAGAGTGGGCCCAGGTTCCATCTAAATTGTTAGCGAATTATTAAAGTTAACTTCAGAAATCCAAATATTACATCTTTATCTTATAATAACAGATTATATAATACTGATGAAGAGATTATTCAACTTTTCACCTCTCTTTACACTGAGTTATATTCAGGTTCTTCTAATTCTGTTAAAGATAATCACTCAAAACTCTTTTAGACTCTTTGCAGTTCCCTAAACTTAATGATAATCAGCAAAAACTACTTTCTACCCTATATCGGTACAAGAAATCTCGGATTCAATAGATAATCTTAAATTGGGTAAATCTCCGGGACCTGATGGTTTTACTCCAGAATTTTTCAAAACTTTCAAATTGGTAGTTCTTCCTTTTCTATTTAAAGTTTACAATCATATAAGAGTTAATGATATCTCAGATATTCATTGGAACACATCCAAAACCATTCTAATTCTAAAAATAATAAAGATAAATCTGACCCAGTAAATTATAGACCCATTTCTTTAATTAACGTGGATATTAAGATTCTGTCATCTATTCTGGCTAACAGATTGAAACGGATTTTACCCTCAATTATCTCATCAGATCAATCAGGTTTTATGTCTCAGAGACATGCTTGGGATAATACTCTATCTTTAGAGACTATACTTCATCTCATTAAGAAAAATCCAAACCCTATATATGCTTTGATTATAGATGCATCAAATGCCTTTGACAGAGTATGTTGGAACTTTCTATTTCAAACTATGTTATGTTTTAATATTCCTTTATTCTTTATAAATTTTTAAAAGTTTTATACAAGAATATGTTTACTAGACTATACATTAATGGTCAATTTTCTGCTCCGATAAAGATCACTAAAGGAACAAGACAGGGTTGTCCATTGTCCCCTTTTCTTTTCAACATTTACTTAGAACCTTTGCTATTGTTTATTACTCAAAATACTTTTCATAACATCCCTAGAATTCTTAATACTAATATTCATTTCTCTGCTTTTATGGATGATTTAGTAATCTACTTTCAAACTCCATTATCTGATTACAGAAAAATAATGAATTCTATTGATTATTTTTCTTTGGTTTCCAACTATCTTTTAAATTCTACAAAAACTCATATTTTTCCCTTAAATCATTTAGCACACAAATCTTTTTGTTTCCAGACGATCATTTTCAGTTTACTTATAATATAAAATATTTAGGAATCAATTTAGAACACAATAATAAATCTTCCTTTCAAAATAATATTAATAAATTATGGAACTCTATATTGTCTGATATGGACAGATGGAAGCATCTAAACCTTTCATTTCTTTCAAGGGTGGCCATTATTAAAATGAATATTCTGCCTAAATTTCTTTACCAATTCTCATCATCTGATCAGATAATTTCAAAAATTTTTTGAGTCTGTAAATAAAGCTTTGGCAAAATTCATATGGTTCCCTAAATCTGTTAGAATTTCCTATTCTAGATTGGCATTTTCGAAGGACAAGGGAGGTTTGGGTTTACCTAATCTTTATCTCTATTATTTGATTGTCTCATCCAATAAACTTCTTACTATCTCTAAATTCAATAACACTTCTTATCCAAATCACCCTTTATGGATAAAATTATGGTATAATTATGTCATTTCTAATAATTTAAATCCTGAAGCTATTCCCTTTATCTCCCTGGATAGTTTATTTATTAAAAATATATCTACAGTATTTAAACAAAGGATTAGAGATTTCCAAACCTTACTCAAAATGTGTAAACTAGAAAAGATCTCGCACCATGTTCAGCCAATTCATCTAAACCCAAATATATTATTGGACAATAAACTTTTGAACTTAACAAACTATCCTTTAATTAAAAATCTAAAAGTAGGAGATGTTTTGAAATATCTTGACTTGCCTTTATCTGACTGGCATAAGTTATTGAAAGTAAACTGGAATTACTCACCAATTCTTACACAACTAAGAGCAATAATTAAAAACAAATTTGTATCTCTGGTCCCCATAGACTCACAATTGAAAAACCTTAACACGATTATCAAAATACTTTCATCATCTGATAAAATGCTCTCAAACTCATATAAATTAATTAATTATTTAATGATGGACTACAACTGTCTTTTATCTAATGTTTGGTTGAATTATAATTCCCAATTGTCAGAATCTCAGAAAGTCCTGGCTATTAGACACACTAAGGAATTTATCCCTTTTAAAAAATTAGCATACACACAATTAATGATTAATAATGATGCCTACTTTACCCCAATCAAATTAAACAAATTTAACCCAAATAAGTCCCCTTCGTGTTCATGTTGTTCTCATCCCCAAGCAGACCTCCTTCATATTCTATGGTATTGTCATTTTTCTCACAGATTGTGGACATCTTTGAAAGTCAGACTGCAGAAAATGGGATATCAAAAATCCACGTTGACGTGGGAATTTGCTATTCTACATATTCCATTGATTCATCTTTCAAAAGTTGATATTCATGTTATCATTTTTATTTGCTCATTACTAAAACTTTATATAATACAAAATTGGATTGATCGTTCTAAATTAAAATGGGTTACTTTCCAGAAAATGGCTTTTAAATTTATTGATGCTCAAAGATACTTAGGTGGAGGTAAAAAAAAAAAGCTATTAGAAAGGTTGTGTTAGAAAAGGTTCTAAACATATTAAATAGTTAATGTTAAATATTTTTTTTTTTTTTTTTTTTCTCTCAGGTTGCCTAACTTGTATATAGTGTACATATGGTGTATGTCTTATTTCTAAATAACTTATCAAAATCTCATGAAGGTTGTTATCACTAGATGAATTGTTATATGTTCATTTATGCCTTCTTGTTATGTATAATCTTTTAATTGTCTTGCTATTCATATAATTAATAAAAAATTTTTTTGAGAAAAAAAAAAATACTTAATCCATTACAAAAGGCAGAAAGAAAGAAACTGCATGGTGACACTAGCAGACAATGTGACCAAATGAGATGCCGAATGTAAAAGTTAAATCTTTTTCTTTTCTTTAAATGAAAATCAATATACTAACCTCAGTTGGTAATATTTAGAGTTTACCAAGCAATTTATACTGACAGCATTCTCTATTAGGAGACGTGAGGAACATGACAGTTAAAGGAACAGCCTCATAATCTATAGCACTGCTACCAATAAATTTGTATAGTGCTGGGTAATACAAGAGGGACTTCTAGATTAAGTTCTATGGGATATATGCCCACTGTGTTGGGTCATATCCTGCACTCATCAAATCCAAATAAGGTTTATAATTTACAGCTGCAAAGCAGAGTTACAACAAATTTCTTCCATGGATTTCACCCATCCTGTTCTCAGCACACTGGCAACCAATATTATCCTACCAACATTAACTAAAACTTCAACAAGAAAATTTTGCGCACACGCGCGTGCGCGCGCACACACACACACACACACACACACACACACACACACACACACACACACACACAAAATATATTTATCTCCACAGTACTTATATCTTTTGGGTGCCATCACATCTCTCAAGTCTTTATATTGATGCATTGTGACCAGGCATCCCAGTCTTGCATACCTACAAACCAATCACTATCTTCTCTTAAAATAAGCCACTCATAATATAATCTTTGGTAGTTATAGCTAAAGCAGTCGATTTAAATTGTATGCCAACAGTTAATTAGCCATCAATTCTATAGGCACATCCTTAGAGCAATAAACAAACTACCAACCATGAGTTCCTGAATTTGTATAATAAGATTCTATACTTAAAACAATTTAGATTAGACAATGCACTTTGAAAATTAAATATTCATGTGGATAAACACTTCCACAGTATAAGGCAAAACAAATAAAATATATGAACAAACAGATTGCAGTTAGAAAAAATAAATCGTTATCAGTTACCTGGTGCTGCTGTTTTTGCATAAGCAAAATGCCAAATATTACTTCCCTGACATCATTTTAAAATGTATGTTGTGTTTCTACAACTATGAACTGTGCAGGAAGAATGTTTCAGCTTGCTTCAAGTGAAAACAGTTTATTTGACATTACTTGTCATGTGAAAGCAATGTAACTGAAAGATAAAAATGTTTTGTGTTGCTTCCATATGATCATTTTTTAAAATCAAAATCAAGTAAAATCAGTTTCATATTTTTGCTTGAGTTGCTTACAAAGCAAAACAATACAGTTTTTAGCAAAACAAAAATGTTGTATTCCCCACAATGATTTTAGAATTAAGATTGTTGCATCCTTCTAAAAATAAAGAACAAATCAAAACTGTTTGATGTCATCTTAGTTCATATCTATTTGTCAGCAGTCCTGAT
Organism: Protopterus annectens; assembly: GCF_019279795.1. Lineage (NCBI taxonomy): Eukaryota > Metazoa > Chordata > Ceratodontiformes > Protopteridae > Protopterus > Protopterus annectens. The sequence continues at coordinate 1,402,156,604 of NC_056744.1, forward strand.
AGTGAATGTGAAAGTCTTGTGACTGATTATTTTTATCAGAAATAAAACACAAGCATATTATTTCCCTGCAATCATTGTTTTAACACTAGATCATTTAAATTAGATTCAGATATTCACTAGAGCTTAGAAGATTTCTTTAACAAGAGCAAAATGTGCTATGTTGTTACCCTCCAATCTGTTCAAAATGCTGAAGGTATTCCTTATCAGCTGAGCCCCCCTATCCACTCACCTCCTCTTGCTCTGTGTATCCTGACACATGTATGTAACTGCTCTGATGGACTCTTCTTCTACTCTTACTCACTCTCTGTTAAAGCTATACCTTTAACTGCTATTATCACCAGACTGTGTTTCTAAACTCCTAAACTTCTCTTATGGTTGAACCTTCAACCATACCCCTAGTACCCATCCTGGCAATAACCCCAACTCTCTAAACTCCACCTAGCTATAGTCTGACATGGCCCCAGCAATTCTAACCATGTGGGTTCTGTCCTTGAGCCACTTTGCAACCCATCTAGTGACATAGGGGTTTATATTTAAGCTGGTGAGCTTATCTATAATGCCCAAGTGGGGTTTTGTATCGAAGGCTTTTGCGAGGTCCAGGTAGGCTGTGTGGACCACCTTCCCCTCGTCAATGGCCTTGGTGACTGTTTCAAAGAAATCGACCAGGTTTAAGAGGCAGGATCTGCCCTTAACAAAGCCGAACTGGGTAGGATCCAGTGTCTGTACATCCCCAATATCTTTATTTATGAGGTCCATGATGATCCTTTCCATAGCTTTGCAGACCAAGCTAGTCAGGCTTATGGGGCGATAGTTTCCAGGATTTGTTGAGGCACCACCTTTGTGGAGAGGGACCACTGTTGCTGTACGCCACTCTTTGGGTACATATCCTGTAGTAAGGCTAAGATTGAACAGTAGTTTTATGTTTGGGTTTAGCTCTTCTTGGAGTTCATGTAGGACGCAGCCCGGGACACTGTCTGGTCCCATTGATGCTGTGTTTTTTGCTTTGGAGTGGGCGGATCTTACCTGAGCATCTGAGATGTCAGGGGGGCAGCACTCTGCTGGGATAGATATTTGCCCTTTTGGTGGGGGGGGGAGACGTTTGTGCTGAACCTGTCAGCTAGGATGTTGGCAATGTCTGAGGGTTCGGTGTATTTTTTTGTAATTTTGGACTAATTCTGAGCATATCTGGGAATTCCCACCCAGGTTCCTAACAGAACTAAAGAAAGCCTTGTGATTATCCTTAGTGTCCTGTGCAATTTTTCACACGAAGCTGGCCTTAGATGATTTTATGAGTGCCCGTAGTTTTTTGCTAATACTGATCAGAGATGCCTTCCCTTTTTGGGATTTTGCTCTATCATGTAGTAGCTTCCTCCTTGTATTGTATAGTTTGTTTATGGCTGGGGTTCACCAGACTGTCTGCCTTTGGAGGACTGGATCTTGGTTTTATTTGGGATTGCATGATCCATGCATTCCTGAAGGTGTTCATAGAATGCGTTTATAAAGGATTCTGTGGTCTGGGCCATATTTTCCACAGGCCTGGGGGCTTTGAAGGATTCCACCTCAGTTTTGAGGAGTGTGAAATTTACTTTAGAGAAGTTTTTCACTGTGGTTTTCTGGGCAGGGGGTGGGGTCAGGATGTGAATATCCAGTGAGATTAGTTTATGGTCTGATCTTACCAGTGAGGGATACACCTCTGGTCTGGAGCATAGAGTCCCCATGTTGGTGATGATCAGGTCCAGTATGTTTTCTCCTCTTGTGGGAGTGGTAACAAATTGTTCCATAGCATTTGAGTTTATAAATTCTAGGAACCTTTGGGCTAGGGTGTTGGAGCTAGACTAATGCTCCCAGTCTATGTTTGGGTAGTTGAAGTCGCCCAATAGAATGGTGTTTGGAGAGACCTTCATATTTTCCAGTGTTCTCAGGAAGACCGAGTGGGGTTCTTGGGTTTGGGAGGGTGGTCTGTAGCAGGCTATAAACTGGAAGGCAGTTTTACCCACTGTTAGTTGCACATGGATAGTCTCCGATGCTTCATGCTGTGCCACCAACCTGGAAGTGTGGGTATCTTTGACGAATACTGATACTCCCCCTCCTTTTGTGGTTCGGTCCAAGTTTTGGGGCCAAAAAGCATGGTATGAGGTATAACCTGGTAGTGCTGGGGTGCTCTCAAGAGCCTTGAACCAGGTTTCTGTTACTGCACAGATATCAATGTTCTCCATGCTAAGGAGAGTTTTGAGTGCGTGCATCTTGAGGTTTAGACTTCTGGCGTTGAGTAGCATTACTCTTAGTTTCTTATCCCTTGTGATACCTGTGGAGGTGGGTTTGTCTTTTGAGCCTTGCCTAAAAAAGGCACTATGGGGGTAGCAAGAGCCTTTGCCAACATCCAAAAGCCCAGGGGTGACAGGTGCAAGCCTTCCCTAGCGAAGCATCGTGGCTTGTCGAGCATGTCATCCCAGACTGACAGGCATTGGATCCCCTTTGAATGACACCAATACTTAAGCCAATTGTTGAAATTGATCATCTTGTCTTCATATTGTGGCATCATTCTTGGTGAGGGTAAGATGCCACTCAAGGTCAGGGTCATACCGGCCTGGGCTACATGCTCAGAGAGCTCCTCTATGTCTCTTTTCATGTAGTCCAGGGAGGTATGTCTCAGGTCATTCACACCAGCATGGACAATGACTGAGTCATATTTGTACTTGCCTTGGAGTGACCTGAGTGCGTGTGTTATGTGGCGGATCCTAGCGCCCGACAGGCAGCTCACCGTGACCTTCTCTTTGTTCAGCCTGGTGGCGGAACGTCAGTGAGCCTGACGATAGAGTCACCTATTACAAGTGTATCAGGTGTGTTGTTTAGCCTTAAGGGCTGTGACTGTTCAGCACACTGGCTTTGTGAGCTATGTGTTGCACGTGTTTTGTTTTGGTGTAGCGGTTGCTTGGGTGCCTGCTTTGGAGGTCTCTGCTGCTTAGGCAGATTTTTATTTAGAGCCTCCGAGTATGTTTTTGTGTGTTCATGTGTTTGGTTTGCTGTCGTGGTAGATCTATGTGAGACTGGAATTGTAGTGATTGTGGTTTCCTTTTCCTCCTGACTGGTTATGCCAGTACTGAATTGAGAGAGCTTAGCCTCCAGTTTGGCTATATGGTTGCATCTCTCACATGTGTTGGAATTTGTTGGGAGGAGGAGATGGTTGTCTGTGCACATGAGGCAGTTGCAACATTGCCTCAAGATTCCCAGATTCACCAGCTGGACCGGAGAGGAGATTGACAACTGACCTTTGGACATGCTAGAATAGTATTGGGAATTCCTTTATAATTGAAAAAAGGGCGAATGGGGAACAAGGTACTCAAGGGGAGTTTGTGAGGGTGTAGTGCTTTTAATTTTTTAGTGCTGACTTATATAATTGCTTTAGTGAGCAAGTGCCAGGTAACTTAAATGCAATGTGTTACAGGTAACTTAAATGCAAAAATGACAAACAGTAACTTTCTTTCAAGTGAAACAAGGAAATAAGTACAGTAAGCAATGCAGATATCACTAGGGATCCACAGAAGTGCTGAAAAGCCACGTTTTAGGTGGAATTAGCATTTCAGGGAAATAACAAGCAAACAAACAACAAGCATACAAACAAAGCTAGATTCAGCAGGTCTGGATCTAGTCTATGCTACAGCAAACAAGGTGTACCAATTTCTGTAAGAAACAGTTCAAATATGCAGGAACTATAAGCCTTTAACCAGAAATTGCCAGTTCAGAAGGGCAGAGTCCAGCCTCTCCTCCCACAAGAGTGCAGACCACGAACCTTCTTAATGTAAAATAACTGGCCTGAAGCCCAAGTGCTTAAACCAGAACTAATACACTTTTAGAATAACAGACACTGAGCCCTCAATCAGCAGTTCCCAACTTAGAAGGATGTAAGCTACCTGTCCTGCCACCACAGTGCAGGCCACAAACCTTCCTAATGTAAAACAACTGGTCTGAAGCCCAAGTGCTTAATCCAAAAGACTTAGAATGATAGCTACACTTTAATGAAGTTACTACCAAGCAGTAATAAATACAATTGAATACTTTAAAAAATGCCTGGATTAGTGCTCAAGTTATACAAACAAAGCTAGATTCAGCAGGCCTGGATCTAGTCTATGCTACAGCAAACAAGGTGTACCAATTTCAGTAAGAAGCAGTTCAAATATGCAGGCACTATAAGCCTTTAACCAGAAATTTCCAGCTCAGAAGGGCAGAGTCGAGCCTCTCCTCCCACAAGAGTGCAGACCACGAGCCCTCTTAATGTAAAATAACTGGCCTGAAGCCCAAGTGTTTAAACCAGAATTAATACACTTTTAGAATAACAGACACTGAGCCCTCAATCAGCAGTTCCCAACTTAGAAGGATGTAAGCTACCTGTTCTGCCACTACAGTGCAGACCACAAACCTTCTTAATGTAAAACAACTGGTCTGAAGCCCAAGTGCTTAAACTAAAAGGCTTAGAATGAGTTACACCAAGCAGTAATAAATACAGTTGAGTACTTTTAAGATGACGCAAATGCAAAATAAAGTAAGAAGAAACACAAATACAGTAAAAGCAGATACATTTTTTTTTTTTTTTTTTTTTTGTGAGTGAGCAAATGAGATGGGCCCAGGAGTTACAGGACAGAAACAAATGCAAATGCAAGCCTTCAAATTAGAAAGTTGAGAGAGATGGAAGACCGCCCACATGGCCAATAACTACAAATTCTGGGCCAGAACCACTCCCTATGTGGTAGACAGGTTACCTAATGCTTACCACTCTCACTGATACGCTAGAAGGCTTCCCTCCAACCCAGAAAGGCTTGGGGGGCTCAGAAGCTTACAAACAGTCCTGGATACAGCAAATCTGTATCTGGAACACTAATTCCAGGAAAGGTAGGAAACAGGCTTACAATTTTTTTTTTTCAGAAAAGTAGCAAAAACAGTAGTAAAAACAATTCACATGCAGTGCAAGCTGGCACACTTGAGTATGTAGCAATATTAGTCCACACACAGTTTCAAAAAATATAATTAAATTAAAAAGGACTAAAAGCAAGTGCAGAAAGGGTTTATTAGGTAGAATGCGGTAAAGAGATATGACTGGGGGAGTGTCCTAGATCAAATCTACAGTGGGGCGGGCACTGCAAAAGCCACCAAATTTAAACTACAACCAAGAACAGGGAGGGGGGTGGGGAAGACAGTTTCAACAGAGCTGTGAGGAATCACAGTGCAAATTTTAAAACCAAAAAAATACATACTGATCTCTGTATATTTGCAGATCAGTAAGACAACAGATATCTAAGCAACAATTTAGCTCTATAATACAGAATAATACAGAAAAATATACTCATCTCTATATATTTGCAGATAGTCTTGTAAGGCTGTCTCTCAGTACACAGGTTCCAATTTAAATGCAGGCTGTTATTAACAGGTCAAATTAAGGGAACTTTGAGTTAAGCAACACACAAGCTATAAAAAACAGTTATATCAGCTGAAGACAAGGCAGAAAATAGGGGGGGACAGTTTCAACAGAGATGTGAGTAATCACAGTGTAAATTTTAAAACCAAAAATATATATACTGATCTCTGTATATTTGCAGAACAGTAAGACAACAAATATCTAAGCAACAATTTAGCTCTATAATACAGAATAATACAGAAAAATATACTCAGCTCTATATATTTGCAGATAGTCTTGTAAGGCTGTCTCTCAGTACACAGGTTCCAATTTAAATGCAGGCTGTTATTAACAGGTCAAATTAAGGGAACTTTGAGTTAAGCAACACACAAGCTATAAAAACAGTTATATCAGCTGAAGACAAGGCAGAAAATGAGGGTAGGGTGGGGAAGACAGTTTCAACAGAGATGTGAGGAATCACAGTGAAGATTTTAAAACCAAAAAAATATATACTGATCTCTGTATATTTGCAGAACTGTAAGACAACAAATATCTAAGCAACAATTTAGCTCTATAATACAGAATAATACAGAAAAATATACTCAGCTCTATATATTTGCAGATAGTCTTGTAAGGCTGTCTCTCAGTACACAGGTTCCAATTTAAATGCAGGCTGTTATTAACAGGTCACATTAAGGGAACTTTGAGTTAAGCAACACACAAGCTATAAAAAACAGTTATATCAGCTGAAGACAAGGCAGAAAATGAGGGTGGGTGGGGTGGGTAAGACAGTTTCAACAGAGATGTGAGGAATCACAGTGCAAATTTTAAAACCAAAAAAAATATACTGATCTCTGTATATTTGCAGAACAGTAAGACAAAAGATATCTAAGCAACAATTTAGCTCTATAATATAGAATTATACAGAAAAATATACTCAGCTCTATATATTTGCAGATAATCTTGTAAGGCTGTTTCTCAGTACACAGGTTCCAATTTAAATGCAGGCTGTTATTAACAGGTCAAATTAAGGGAACTTTGAGTTAAGCAACACACAAGCTATAAAAACCAGTTATATGAGCTGAAGACAAGGCAGAAAATGGGGGGGGGTCGGGAAGACAGTTTCAACTGAGATGTGAGGAATCACAGTGCAAATTTTAAAACCAAAAAAAATAAACTGATCTCTGTATATTTGCAGAACAGTAAAACAACAGATATCTAAGCAACAACTTAGCTCTATAATACAGAATAATACAAAAAATATACTCAGCTCTATATATTTGCAGATAGTCTTGTAAGGCTGTTGTGTACACGTACCTTAAATGTAGATGTTCGAGTGTATTCACTATTGCAGTCCTAACTAATGGGTTATCTGTAGCCCTCGATCGGCCTGAATACCAAAGGTAAGTAAAAATTACATTGGCTGCCGTCGGTTGTAAAGGATGTCAGGGTGTCTGACTGATACAAAAGGAGGCCACCAACATCACTTCCTCAGTCTTTCTTGCCATAACAATCAGACGCCCCCAGAAATAAGGCTTACACCAAAAGCAATTTTGGCAAATGATATCCAATTTAGCCTGTACCTCAGGAAAAGAGAATAGAAAAGGACCAAAAAAGGGGGAAGGATTGAGGGAAAGCAAGACTGCAACAGACTGATACACTCAGACATCTATATTTATGGTAAATGTACACAACTGTACTATGTTCATCATGTTTCACTGTTGCAGTCCTAACTAATGGGTTGATTACCAAAGCCCAGAGAAAACGGAGGAGGAATCAGCAAAATCAAGGGTTGGAAATAATACCCTGCAATACAGCAGTGGCAAACCCTGCCCTGGCTCTGGAAAACAGAGGCAAATTATAATGTCTTGTGAAAGTGTGAACAGAAGACCATGTGGCAGCCTCCAAAATATCTTTAGTAGGGACACCCCTTAAAATGGCTGTAGAAGTGGAAGCTGCTCTAGTTGAGTGGGTCCTAACCCCTTGAGGAGGAACCTTGCCATGAAAAGAATAACAAAAGGTGATACAATGTGCAATCCACTTGGAAATGGTTTGCTTAGAAATAGTCTTGCCCTGAGCTCCAGGGGCAAAACTGACAAATAACTGTGCTGATTTCCGAAGGTCTTTAGTCCTGTCCAGGTAAAACCTGAGCTGTCTATGCACATCAAGAAAATGTAGGATCCTTTCACCTCTATTTCGAGGATTAGGAAAGAAGGTAGGAAGGTGTATGGACTGATTAAGAGTCAAGCTAGAAACCACCTTAGGTATAAAGGAGGGATTGGTTCTCAGACCCTATCTAAATGGAAAATAAGAAAAGGCTCCACAGCCATCAAAGCTTGCAGCTCCGAAACCCTCCTTGCTGAAGCTATAGCCAAGAGGAAAGCAGTCTTCCAAGAGAGAAACTTTAAATCTATAGTGGCAGCTGTCTCAAAAAGAGGAAGAGTGAGTTTCTCTAGAAAAAAAATTAAGATCCCAGGCTGGAGTAGGTGCCTTTTTGGGAGGTTTTAAGTCGCAAGCACCTCTGAGAAATATTTTCATCAGGGGATGAGAGAAAATTGGTTGTTCAAAAGAACAATGAGCAGAAATGGCTGAAGCATGGAGCTTGATAGAGGAAAAAGAAAGACCACCCTGAAGCAATTCAGCCAAGTATTCCAGGATCAGAGGAAGGGTAGGCTGAGAAGAAGATTCCCATCTAGCCTGCATCCAATGAGAGAACCTTTCCCATTTGCCAGCTAGGACTTCCTAGTGCTAGGCCTCCTGGCATCCCTCAGCACGTCAACCACCTTCTGGGAAAGGGAAGAAGATAAGGAAGGAGTCATACAATGAGCCATGCTGCCAAATGGAGGGACTGAAGATGAGGATGCAGAATGATTCCCCCTTCCTGAACCAAAAGATCTGGCTTCAGAGGAAGATGCCAAGGAGGAAATTGGGAGAGACTGTGAAGCAGTGGATACCAATGTTGTCTGGGCCAGTCCGGAGCTATGAGAATAGTCCTTGGTCATTCGTCCCTGTTCTTCAATAACACTCTATGAAGAAGAGGAAGAGGAGGGAAGGTGTAAACTGATAGCAACGTCCAAGGGAAGGACAGAGCATCCACTTTCCAGGCTCTGCTGTGATGCTGTCTGGTGCAAAAGAGAGGTAGAAGATGGTTGTCTGGAAAGGAGAAAAAATCCACCAGAGGTGTGCCCTAACATTGAATGATGCTGTAAAAGACTGTGCTGTTCAGCTGCCACTCGTAAGGATCCAGGGTTTGCCTGCTCAACTGGTCTTCCAAAACATTGAGCCTTCCTGGAAGAAACTGAGCTAGGAGATGCAGATCCGGGGATGCTGCCATGGACCAAAGATGCATGCTTTGTCTGCACAGGTGGTAAGGGTGAGCCCCTCCCTACTTGTTGATGTACCACATGACTGTGGTGTTGTCTGTCCTGACAAGCAGGGTCCCTGGAGAAAGAAGATGCTTAAAAGCTAGTAAAGCCTGCTGAACTGCAATTAACTCTTTTAGATTTATGTGCAGGTGCATCTGCTGGGCGTTCCAACATCCCTGTATGCATCTGCCATCCAGGTGTGCTCCCCAGATGTAGTCCGATGCATCTGTAGTCAGAACTTGAGTGGCAGGAGGTGGTTGAAAGGGCATGCCTCTGTTTTGTAGACAGGCTGTTGCCCAACATAGAAACTCCATCTGCAGAGATGGAAGCAGAGGAATCATCATATTCAGGTCCTGAGTGTGTTGACACCAAATGTTCTTGAGGTACCATTGCAATTTCGTCATATGCAGTCTTGCATATGGAATCATGAGAATGCAAGAGGCCATGAATCCCAGAGCTTGCAGGTATTTCCTTGCAGGGAGCTGGGACAGGCTTGCAGTCCTTGAAGTAAACTGAAAGAGTTGTCTGCTTTTCCTGGGTGAGATATACCATCTGGGTGGCCTTGTTCAGACTCACTCCCAGGAATGTTATCTCCTTGGATGGTACCATTTTTGATTTTTCCTCATTGAGAGTGTAACCCAGGGAAGAGAGAAGAGTCTTTATGAATTCCAGTTCCTTTAGTAGCTGTTCTTGAGAACTTGCTTGAATCAAACAGTCATCCAAGTATGGATAAATCTGAATTTTCTTCTGCCTGCAAAAGGCAATGACTGGGGCCAGGCACTTTGTGAAGACTCTGGGAGCAGTAGATAAGCCAAAGGGCAGCACAGAGAATTGATAATGTTGCTTGCCCACAATGAAATGAAGATACTGCCTGCAACTTTCCCTGATAGGGATGTGCAGATAAGCCTCTTTGAGATCCAAGGTTACCAGCTAGGAATCCATTTCTAGCATTGGTAGCAACTGATGCAGAGTGAGCATTTTGAACTTTGGAATTACTAGAAAAGAGTTCAGAATGGAAAGATCTAGGATAGGATGCCAGGTGCCTTCTTTTTTTGGAATTAGGAAAAGCCTGTAATAAAAGCCCAGGCCTACCAACTGAGCAGGAACTATTGCTTCCAGATGAGACAAAGACAAAATTTGTTTTTCTACTTCTGTCCTTTGGTTTGGAGAAACATCTGGGAAACGCTTGGGAGCTGGAAAGGTGCAGAAAGAAAACTTGTGCCTAGGGACACCATTCTGAGCACCCATTTGTCGTCTGTGATAGTGGACCAAACATCTGAAAAAAGGGATAACCTTCCCCCTAAAGGAGTCTCCAGGCAAGCAAGAACAGGCAGAAGTTGTAAAAAGTCATTGAGAGTGTTTTGATTGAGATGCAGGCTTGGAGCATCCCATCTTAGAAGTGGAAGCCTGCCACCACCTAGACCTTTGAGGGGCAGCCGCCTGCCCCCTAGAAAATCTGTCACCTCTAGTCCTGGAATGGTTCTGTCTGCTGGTATCAGGAAAGGTCCAACTCTTGGAAGGGTAATTCCTGCTAAAGCGAGGGGGTTGAACTTGCTGAAAATCCTTTACAGTTTGCATGGACTTGGCCTTATCCTCCATCTTCTTAAGTACCTCCTCTGCTTTGCTGCCAAAAAGACTGTCTTTATGCAAAGGAACATCCAAAAGCTTAGCTTTGACAGGTTCTGGAAGAGGCTGTTCTCTGAGCCAAGCGTGCCTTCTAATAACAGATCCAGTAGCCGTAGCCCTGCTGGAGGCTTCAAGGATGTCAAAACCAGAATGCAAAGAATGCTTATTGACCAGACTGGCTGAATTCAGCAAATCCTGCATGTCTTTACTCTCTGCCAAAACAGGTACACTTGCTATCCTAGACTTAATAGCCTCCAAGGTGTGCTGCTGGTACTTCAGCATATGAAAAAGACAATTGGTAGCACTAATAGATAGGGCGGTAGAGGTATAAACTTTCTTGCCCCACCTATTTAGGTTCCTGGATTCCCTGTCAGAGGGAACCAGATTCCTGGTAACAGTGGCCTTAACTACTTTAGGGCCCTGAGAAATAACCTCTGGATCTGCCAACGGGTTCCTGAAAAGAAACAGATGACAATCAGGGACTCTGTAGTACCTGTCAGGTTTCCTGGGAGCAGGGGGAACTGAATTTGGAGACAAGGAATTTTCCAGAAAAACATCATCAACAACTTTCAACACAGGGAGAATAGCAAGAGGCTTAGGCTGAGGTAAATCTAGAAAGTCCCTAATCCATTTCTTAGATTGGGGATAATCCTGACTTTCCCATTTAAAATGTTCCCTGAGGGTATTTAAAGTGTCACCAAAAGAGAAATCCTCTGGAGGAGAGGCTGAAGGAAAGGACTCCTCTACATCTGAATTCTCAAAAGGAGAAAAACCCTGAGAAAAGTCCTCTGGAAGAATCAGATCCTGAACAGGACAAAACCTCAGGAGAAAGATCCCTACTCCTTTTAGGATTAGGAGGCTGAGAACCCCTAATAAGAGTTAACAGATCATTAGCCATTTTAACCATTTGGGATTGAGGGGAACGAGAAGAAACTGGAGCCTGCTTTTTCACAGGCTTACGAATTGAAGATTTACCTGAAAGCCTGAAGGACTCAGGAGGCCTCACAACCACCGGAGGTGCAGCAGAAGTCGAAGGAAAAAGTTTGCTATCAGAATGCAAAACAGAGGCATCGGACACCAGGTCAGCTTAGCGGTTCCAGCTCCAGCAGTAGAGGCGACCAGTGACAAGTCAGAAGGCAAAATGGAGACTCAAGGCCTAAGAGACTCAGACTCAATCAAGGCCTCTGGTTGTACATCTGCAGACTGCAAGGACTGCAAAGGTGTCTCACTGGCTACCGCCTGACTGACGACCAACTTAGCGTCATCTGAGGACTTAGTTTTCTGAGGCCTGTCGCGGTCCTTATCCTTACGTTTCTTCAGAATATGCGAAGCCTGAAGACTGGTGGATGCCATACCAACTAACATAGGCCAAACTCCAAAATGCCTAGCCAAAATCTTAGCCCAACAATGGATAGTACGCGGATTAAAGGAGCCACAGAGATCACAATTGGGAATGTCATGGTCAAGGCCTAAACAAATAATGCAATAGGAATGAAAATCTCTATGGGGAATCTGCTTTCCACAGGTAAGGCAATTATTAACCTTTTCTGACATTCGTTAAGGCAAGAAAAGAAGATCCCCAACAGGGTACTTAGCTGTAGTACGATAAGAACACTGCAGAACTCACCACCAATGATGGAACACACCTTTATTAACAGACAAAAACAAACGATGAGCACTTTCACGTACAAAGTACGCTTCTTCAGATCTACTGAACTGAATTCTCATCTCACTTTTTATACATTCAGGTTGAAACCAATTAATCACATAATCAATCAATCATCACATTAAAAGACAAATTCTCTCTAAGCACCTAATAAGAAGCATTGCAAAGTTTGTTCTTAAAGAAAAAAGGACTAACATTACCAGTAAGATGTAGGATGTAAAATAGATATCAAGCCTATAACAAATAGAACATGTTAATCTAAATAATATATATGTGTATATTTATAAATAAATATAGTACCATATTGTAAGAAGTTTATAAGCAATTTATCTAGACAAATCTAAAAGAATATCTATGCATATTCATATATAAATATAAAAAATCACATAATAAATATGAATAAAAATCGTATCAAAAAATATATGTATACATAAATATGTGTATATATAATATAATAAATAGCAGCTATGATATATCTAAAAGTAATCATGGATAAAAATAAATATGCATGGTAATAGTGATGTATATAGATATAAATACATGGATGTATATATGTATCATAACATATTTAATTTATATTTTACAACTAAAGCCAAAAGAAGGTTAAAAAACTAGTCATAAAAATCTAATAAGACACCATATCAGCTATGTATAGAATATATATATAGATATATGTACTATGGAAATTCCTTATATATAGTGGAGTAAATAGAAATGGCACAAATCAACCAAGTGAATAAAGGAATAAGAAATATATATATAAACACATAAGTAGAATAGGATTAACCATCAAATGAAAAATCAATCAAATGGCCATATAAAACATATTCAGGAATATATAAGTCATATAAAAAACATATGAATATGGATATCATATAGGCAATATACTGGAGGCATAAAGCATTATTATTGAATCATATGGCTATTCACTCATAAGCCCTTGCTTCCAGAACAGGTTTTAAAGATATAGTATGGTTCAGGCCAGGGGGTAAATGTGCCCCCATTCTCAGAATCCAATCTAGTTCTGTGGTGGCCAAATGGTTCACATTATCTCCCCATCGCTTATTCATATATACAACTTGTAATATCCTGAAACTAAACATATGTTGTTGATATTCAGAAATGTGCCTGGCCAAAGCATTTGTCTCTCTGCATTTCTTGATATCATAAATATGGTCATAAATCCTTTGTTTAAATCTCCTTTTAGTCATACCTATGTAGAATGCATCACATTGTTTACAGGTTGCTAAATATATCACATTTCTAGTATCACATGTGGTATTTCATTTCGGAAAAAAGGTAAAGTTCATACTGGGATGTGTAAAAGATTGTATTGTCCTTATATATTGGCACATATTACATTTACCACATGGAAATTTTCCTAGTCTGGGGACTTGTGTATAATGTCTAATGTTGTGCCTATCCTCTTTAAAGCATAACATCCTTTTCAAACTAAGAGAATTCCTGAATGTAAAACTAGGTCTAGCTCCCACTACTTTTTTAACTGCTTCATCTAGTACAAGAATATTCCAATTAGAGTTAATAATTTTTTGTAGAGCTTTGATATCATTTGTATATTTCATGGTATATGTTATATCCCTACCAAAGGTCCTATTATCACACTTAGTATAAGTCCTATTAATATGTCTATCACATCGTTCTAAACCTAATTCTTGGATCTTTATTCTGTTAACTATTTGTGCATCATAACCTCTCTCGATGAACAAGTTTTGCATATTGTTTGCTTCTACTAAGCTGTAGTAGTCTTAAACTCTTGTAGTTGGAAAACCAACAAAGGTAAACTGCCGACTGGCACTCGTGCATGAAAAGCTTCTGCTTCAGGATCCATGGCAAGGAAGACTGAGGAAGTGATGTTGGTGGCCTCCTTTTGTATCAACCAATGGCAGCCGATGTCATTTTTACTTACCTTTGGTATTCTGGCCGATCGAGGGCTACTGGGAGCCAGATAACCCATTAGTTAGGACTGCAACAGTGAAACACGATGAACATCATGCTCATTACCCTTCCAACCAATAAAAAGGTCGTCAACAAAACGTCAATAAAAGCACACATTCAAATCATTTCTGCCAAGGATGTGTTGTTGCTCCCACTCCACCATGACCAAATTAGCATAAGAGTTGGCACAACTAGTGACCATACAGCTATACACATTAATAATGTTGTACAGTTCCACTTTAGTGCAACATTCAGTTCTGGCGCATGCTTGTCTTATTTACTATCAAGAAAGTAATTCATAAAATCAATAGAGTTAATGTACATTAGCCAGTCAGCTTCTCTTATAAATTTAATAATGTTTCTGAACATTTTAGGTGTAATAATGCCCTTTAGGAAATAATAGGCATCCCTTGATATAGAGACCATGATGCAGACAATTCAGATCACATGATATATATTAACCCTTGATATTTCCCAGTTATACATTTCTTATTTTGGTACATCAGCCTTTGTAAATGTTTGTCAACTACATTCAGAGTGTGTAACTGTCTTTGTGTGTTTGTTACTTATGATATATTTTGTCTGTTATGTTGCATTCACAGTTCAGCATTGCTAAGTTTCATCTGACCATTCATTATTTTGGTCAGTTCAATCCAAGGGGAATGCATTTATTATTTACATAGTAAACTTGCATCCATGCATAGATATATTTAACTAGTCAGTGGATGAGCTGGCTATTTTCAACTGAAATCCAGGCAAGGCACATATACAGTTAAGGAAATAAAGTTATATACATGTATTCAGAGCAAGTATGACATGAAAATAAAGGACGTACAGCAGCTGACATATAAGAAAATTTAAAGAAAAATTATCAGCATTTTCACTCATCTACAGCAATTGCCATTTAGACAAAATAGTTTAAACAGAAGTGACCATTTACTTTGTGTATCTATGTAAAATGTATTCAGTGTAGTAGCTTTGGATACCAAAGGTACCAGAGAATATAACTGTTTCCTCAAATCAGTGATACTAAAAGTGTGAATGAGCAACACCTCATACTAAATTGAAGGTTATGGTACCTTTCGGTATTCCCCTTACTCTGACATATAGCAGTCTCAGAAGTAGCACGTATGGCCTGCTGGGGTATGGATAGTGTAACACAGGCATGCAAAAAGCACTGTAAAGGTATAACAACACATGTTGCAATTTACTTAACATATTTGAACTAAATGTTTTAAAGTGTTTGGAACTTAATAGATTGGGTGACTCTTCTAATAGGGACATATTTTAAAGGGATGTAAATGATCGCTGGTACACTGGTGTTTTTTTTTAACAGTTGGACTGTAAGGTATCAAATAAATGGAATTTTAATGGCATTTTAAATGCAGATAACTCTGGCTGCTGTAGAGAGTTGAGGGTAGGGGCAGATTGCTGAGCTAATTTGTTAAAGGCCTTTTCTGTAGTTTGTATGGTGAAAATTAGATACTGCAATATAATAGATAGAGGAGGTACTTTCAATGTTTGGGAGAAGTGTAGGTGACTAGAATAATGGTAACTTATTTCCAATATCACTTGCCTACTCATGTCATTAATGAAAAATTGAATACGTAGGTTAGTACATTTGAGACAAATCTCACTTTTTTTATTTCTTTACTGTGTTTACCAATTTGCAGAGAACTATTTAATCATAGGAAATTTCATCAACAAAGAACATATCACATGCAAGAATGCACACACCTCCATCACTACCTATATACTAAACTCCCCAGCACTTAGAACAATGTTTTTGGCCTCTTCAGTTCCTGTGGTTAGTGGCAAGGATTCCATTAATCAATCCACTGTGTAAAGCACTTACCACAGGCATTTCCAGGGAGAACAGTGCATGTCTAATTACTAGATGCCGATCCCTTGGAATACTAGTTTAGCATTTGTGGTGGGACAGAGTAAAAATCCATGGCACTGCTACACCTCTTTGTGGTAGATACTGCAGTGGAACTGTCTAAGAAGTGGAAACAGCACCAGAGAAAAAATGGCTTACCATTGGCAATAACCTTTTTGAATCCTAGCCTAAGTCTCACATGTTGAATGCTATTAAAAACGTTCATTGTTTGAATATAAAGCATAAACTTCAGAGCACTGTTCCAACAACAGACCGATCTTTATTGTTTATCAGGAAAAAATCATCAGGTGTGTTCTAGACATTGCCATTTCTGGTGAAGAAATCATTTCAGACAAAGAAAAATATTGTGACCATGTAAAAGTTTGGCTTAAAAGCTGACTTTTTATAATAATTTTCAGCCATCATTAGTTTTGAAAGCAATGATATTAAATGATAGTGACGAAATTTCCTTGTTGTAGTCAATTATATTATGAATTATCAATTACCAGCAGACACTTAACATGAAATTCCTGATATGGGTTTATTTATATTTGTCAGAGTTAAAAACTTGGCAGCTTCAACAGACCTGGCTGAGTTCCCTAAGTAAGTATATTGTGCAGTTGTAGGACCATCACTGGCCCAGTCTCTAAAACATACTAATTACATGGTAGCATAGTTAGAGCAAATAATAAAACTCATGCACAAATTTAATCAGTCTTGGCAAACAAATGTCAACTGCATAGGCAATGATTTACTACAGAGAAGAGGCTCTTTTAAGGTTAAAGTGGATTTCTCATCCACTTTATAGTCAACAAAAAGTAGGGTAATGTTTGCTACACGATATACGAGCTAAAACAGAATCAGGGACATTTTTATCCTTCTCCCTATCATTTTCACTCCTGTTGTGTCCTGGCACCCTTCTTCAGTTTTTGCAGCAGGCTTTTTCTCCCTATGCTTAACATTTTATCATCACAACATCTTCATTTGTGTTTTTGATAGAATGTTTTATTACTTACCGACATTTGTTGACTGGAAAAGTCCACGGAGTCAGAAACCCATTTTCAGTGGAGGCCCGGAGAGAAAAGCGCCACAAAAAATGAATACAGAATATACAAATTTAATAAAACATGGCATTTCATAGAAATAGAAATAGCATATTACAATACATATATTAAAAATGCAGAGAAATATTACAGTACAATTCAAAGTTTACCCTGATGCAAAAAATTGCACAGCAATGTACAAGACAGAAATTCAGTTGCTATCCAGTATACAATAAGATTTATGATATTTCACATACATTAAGGGCAGCTGCCAAGTGCTATGTCATCCCACGTCCACCCACAACCAGCTTTCTGTCTGCCAGTACATTAGTAAATCTCAATTTGGCAGCATCACAGATAGGAACTCTCACTCAGCACCAGTGTAGAACTAATACATAAAATAAATGAAGGAGATTTCAACATTCCTATTGTAGACTAAACTACCACTTCTGAAACACGGGATACAAAACTAGGTTCAGAAAACTAATACTAACCTCCATTAATACCATCTACATTTGTAAAAAGTGACAATGCATACCAAGGGGGACATAAGTTAGATTTAACACAAGCTAATGCTACTAGAGAATTAATAATTAATATAGAAGATATTCCAGAGTCTGTACATAAGTTAGCATTACTAACTCATTGTGCTTGGTGCTAAATGTCAGTTGTCTGTGGGATATGTTCTGCACAGAGTGTATATATATCCTTCTTCTGCCCCTGCAGATTTTTGCCATTTGCACTGTTTTTATCCAACATCCTAAAGACATGCTATAAGGAAACTGCTGATTATCCATTCCACCTGTACAAGTGTGTGTGTGTTTGTGCAAATGTATATGCACACATATCCAGGGATGCGGTTGGCGTACATCTAAGTGGTAGTTTGTCTATCTTACTCCAACAAGGTCTATTTCCCCCATGAGCCATAGTTGGATTCAGTAGGTAATTAGAGAATGAACTATGTATATTCTTTTGGTTAGTACTGACCATTCTATAATTTCTTCAGTACCTATAAAGGATAGTGATTACTGCAAATTGTGAAGGAATTCAAAAAGGCTGCCTAGCAAAGCATTATTAAATGCCTGTGTTATTCTAGAGGGGTTTAAGAGTCTAGTCATTGGGACAGTGAACATATGTGCAGTCTGACAAGAATGAATTAAGATGTTGTGCATTATGGTTGGAACGCACTGTATAAGATTGGCATTCGCAGAAAACGTTAGTTTGTCACACAGTCTGTTACTGAATTATACTAGTGTAATTCTGCTACATAAGTGGGAGTCAGAGACAGTGGCATTTGGAACACGCACTGTATAAGTAGAAAACGTTAGTTTGTCACACAGTCTGTTACTGAATTATACTGGTGTAATTCCACTACATAAGTGGCAGTCAGAGACACGTTAGTTTGCCATACAGTCTGTTACTGAATTATACTAGTGTAATTCCGCTACATAAGTGGCAGTCAGAGACAGTGGCATTTGGAACACACGCTGTATAAGTAGAAAACGTTTGTTTGTCACACAGTGTGTTACTGAATTATACTAGTGTAATTCCGTTACATAAGTGGCAGTCAGAGACAGTGGCATTTGGAACACGCACTGTATAAGTAGAAAATGTTCGTTTGTCACACAGTCTGTTACTGAATTATACTAGTGTAATTCTGCTACATAAGTGGGAGTCAGAGACACTTTAGTTTGTCACACAGTCTATTACTGAATTATACTAGTGTAATTCCGTGACATAAGTGGCAGTCAGAGACTGGCATTTGCTTTTTACTCATTTGCTCTACGGAGTAGCAAAGCAGTTGAAAGGCAATACATATGGATAAGCATGACTTACAGACACAAAGAAAATTAATAATGCAATATATTAAAAGGGTATACATGAAGAACCTTTTGTAAAAGGCTGACATAACTACTGGTCTTTTCCTGTAGCACTAGATTAAATGAAGAGTGAGTAAGTTACAAGAGAAGAGAGCAGTTTCAAAAAAGCAGAACTACTGAATCTGCTTGTATGCACTGAAAAAGCTTCTAGAGCATCAGAAATAAACAAGCCTGGTGTATATCTTATGTTCAGTAGAAATCTTTATAACTGGTGCACCCCAGGCACTACTAATTAGTATGACTGTGTAGTCCTAGAGAAAGTTCTCCAGGTTACTTGTTCTTTTTTTTTTTTTTTCCTGCTTTGTTTGCTTTTAACTTGTTTTAGGGAAAACTGCTGAACATGTAAATTGGTTTCACTTCTCAGTTGTGTATGTCTCCATGTTTTTCAGAATGTGCCTGTCATCTTAGCAGTGCGGTAACATATTTGAAATTTTGAAGAAATAATTATTTGCTTTGATTAAGATTATTTTTATTTTAGTTTATTTATTTTGAGTCCCAGTACACTACTAGCCTCTTTTCAGGAAAGACCCAAGGTGGTATTTATACTACTAGCAGAAATTTGTCCAGGGCAGAGGGGAACATCCACTACCCTTGAGAGCTACTATATGGTGCTGGAGGGCTCCTACAGCCACAAGAAAGAGGCCTAAGGGAAGCAGCCGCAAGGTGGAGAAGACAAACGCTATGGAGAGTTTGGATCTGGAAAAGGAGAAAATTGAGAACAATTTGCTTGATATGGAGTATTAGAATATAAACAATGATTCCTCTGTGTTGGATGACACAAATAAGCAGGTTTTAGTTGTCTCAATGGAGAAGGAAGTAAGAGAGTCTGCTGGAGTGCTGCAGATAACAAAAACAGCATCACAGAGGCTTGCAGATGATGTTCTATTAAAAATAATCGAGCAGGACAATCCAGGTAACAGTTCTGCTGTATCATACAGTGAGATGGCTGACGACTTTTTTGGAAGTGCTGAGGACATTAATGTGGAGAAGGAATGGGGTGATGTGTGGCAACAGAGAATGCAGTAGTTAAAACTCATGAAGCAATAACTGAAAGTAAAAGTGGAAAGCAGCAACAAACTGGTAAGGTGTCTGGTTTAGTGACAGCAGATAATGCAGTAACTAAAAATATGCAAGCAGTGGAAGCAGCCAAAAAAGAAGAAAAGCAGCAAACTAAGTAAAACAGTTTTTAAAAGAACAGAAGACCGATGGTAGGAATAAGAACAAACATGACACTGTGACATGCAGATGTTATCTATGGGACAATGTGGAAACTATTCTAAGTTTTCAAGCTCAAGAACTTATTTTTATATACATATTGGGACAGACAATTTTTGTGACTTAACATTTGAAACTGAGGGACTGGTGATGAAATTTATGGAACTGTGTAATATATCCATGGAACAATTATTTGTTTTCATGTAGTAACTTAAATTTTAAAAATGTTACTTTGCAGTTTAGAACTGATACACTGGAAGAAGATGATGCTAAAAAATGCATGCAGAATTTCCATGAAACACTTGATAATATTGTGGAAGCTAGAGATGGGGGAAACTTATGGAATGGAGGGTGCAGGGTGGAAGCTGTTTTGAAATGTGAAAAAAAAAATCATTGTGAAACATTTGTCAAATGATTATTAGTGACTGGTCATAGTGGGGCACTACAATAAGCTGGTCAGCCTAAATCATGTTTCTGTTATGGGGACTTTTCTCATTTAATTTATGATGTGTGGAAAAAAGGGTTACACAGAAAGAAGGTAACTGCCTGAATGTAGATAATGTAAACAAGGGACACTTTTCAATGGATTGTCAAGAGTAAACAGTAAATAATAATAATAATAAGGGAAAAGGAAGAACACTTACAAGAGGAAGAAGAACATGAGGCTGGGATTGAGGGCTAGCTAAGTGAAGAGGAAACTGTAGTAAAAGAAAATATATATGGAGGAGAAAATGAGAATAGAAAGCATACAGGAAGAGAGGTCAGGAGAAGGGGCTGACACTGATCATTTGTTGAAGTTCTACCTAGTGAAAAACCTGATTCTAAAATCTAAGGGTTATTTGTACATAAACCCAGGAGAAAATATTCATTTTGAAAAGAACAAAAATAAAACATAAATATTTCCCTTAAACTTAAAAAAACTAAAACGATTAAAAGGGTCACACAGAAAACCAATCAGTTAAAACACACAAAAAGAAAAATCTAGCAAAGCTATACTTTTCACTTTGTGATACCCTAAACCTCTTGTACTAGAGGTGACATGGGCTACATAAAAATTATCCTTTATGGATATCAGGTGTTTCAGCTAACCAGCAACTCTGAATGTCCATGACTTTTTTTGTCTATTTATGGACAATTTCAAGCCAATAAACCGGTTTGTTAGTTGAGATTTTTTTGCAGACACACCTGATATCCTTAAAAAGTAATTTGCATATGTCCCATGTCACCTCTACTACAAGAGGTTTAAGGTATCACACAGTGGAAAGACAAGCTTTGCTAGATTTTTCTTAAAAGAAGGAAAGGCAACTATTTAAGAGTACTTTCAGTAAATGTAAATAGTATTATTAACACTATAAGAAGGATTGGGATACTGGAATGGCATGTTAAATGTGATGTGGATATTATTCTCTTAAAGGATGTAAGATTCCTGACAAGCAAAGAAAGACTGCACACAGAAAAATTATGGGGTGGAAATATAATATGGAACTTAGGAAGTGAAAGTTGTTCTGGAGTAGTTGTGATGTGTGAAAAACAGTGAAAATAAGAGATGTAATTTTGTTAAGGATGAGAAAGGTAGCTTTTGTGGATGTAAGGTGAAGAGAACTATACCCTTATATGCATATATAACTAACAAGAAAAGAGTGAATCTGTTTCATCAGAAATTAGTATATGATTTAAGGGGAAGATTTAAAATGAAAGAGAAACATATAAAAATGTCGGAAGTGATAAAATGTGGTAATTTAGCAGCATAGAACAAAAGTCAATAGAGTCATAGAAGGGGGCATTTGGATATGAAACTGATTATTTTGTATTATCGGAAGGACTTTGCATAGCAGATAGTGATGCACTTGTGATGGATTTTTCAGAACATTTAGCAATATGGATGGGGTGATGGAAGCAAGGAAATATATTAAAATAGGAAAGAAAATGAAAAGAATAAATGAGAAATTATCATATGAAATTGGAGAGTGGGAAGTATTGCATTTATAGAAGGATCAAATAACCATAACGGGCTTCTATAAAAACTGGTCTGAATGATGGATTGAATTTAAAAAGTAGACTAAAAAAGGGTTTTCTACAATGACAGGATGATATAAGAAAGGAAGACAAAGTGAAGTATGGGAAAATGTATGGAAATGCTTCATAAAATTTTAAGAATAACACAGGCAAGTATTATGATATGGAAAATAAATATATAAAAGAAATTAAGAAAATTGAGATATTACTGTATAGCCACGGTGGTGCAGCAGTAGTGTTGTCGCCTCACAGCAAGAGGTTCTCCCGTTCGATTCTTGGCTGGAGCGCCTCCTGTGTGGAGTCTGCGTGTTCTCCCCATGGTCGAGTGGCGTTCAAAAGACATCTGTGAATGGGCATGCCTTCGTTGAAGGTTCGGCATTGGGCTGGCACCTCTGCACCATAAAAATCGACTGCCAATCATTAGCTGACCGGAGTTCCGCTGTGGCGACCCCTAACTGGGAAAAGCCAAAAGAAAAACAAACTGTTAAGGCAAAGATAATATTTACAATAGGAAGAGAGGAGGTATCTGCCTATTAGGTTAAAAAAGTAAAGACGGTGTTCATATAATGAGGAAAATTTAAACTGTAAAAGGAGAGGTAAAAAAACACAAGAGCAAATTATAATTATTCTTGTACAGCAAGTGGAAAATATGTATAAAAGGATGGAAATGAGAGTGAATGGAAAGTTTAAAATAACAACATAAAAATGAGTTAAAGAAGGATTTGACAAAGAAATTACTATTAGTGAATTAGATAAAATACTTAGGGAAGCACATTTTTATTCTGTATCAGGCCCAGATGGTACAGGGTATGGAATGTAAAAGAAATTAATGGCTTGACAAAGAGAGTACTTTGTAAATTTACTGAATGACTTCTTGAAGGAAGAATTTATTTATGAAGAGTTATGTTGTGGGGGTTTCACTTCATATTCTTGAAATGCTGAAATTTCGAATTTCAGCATTTCGAGACCATGAAGCCGAAACCATCACAACACCGAAACCACACAAAGCCGAAATCACAAACCCGAACACAAATCATCCACAACACCACACATAAACCACAACACCAACACCACAAAAAACATAAACACAACAAAACACCACACATACACATACCTACACTAAACAAATGAAGGGGGGAAAGCCCCTTTGCACCCCCTTCTTATATATACTAACTCCGAGATCACACAGAGAAAAAAAAACCTCACACACACATTTTACAGTCCCTCACACACATGCACACACACACATACACACACACAAACATAAAACTACTGTTCAATCTCAGCCTTACAACAGGATATGTACCCAAAGAGTGGTGTACAGCAACAGTGGTCCCTCTCCACAAAGGTGGTGCCTCAACGGATCCTGAAAACTATAGCCCCATAAGCCTGACTAGCTTGGTCTGCAAAGCTATGGAAAGGATCATCATGGACCTCATAAATATAGATATTGGGGACCTACAGACACTGGATCCTACCCGGTTCAGCTTTGTTAAGGGCAGATCCTGCCTCTTAAACCTAGTCGATTTCTTTGAAACAGTCACCAAGGCCATTGACAAGGGGAAGGTGGTCCACACAGCCTACCTGGACCTCGCAAAAGCCTTCAATACAATACCCCACTCGGGCATTATAGATTAGCTCTCCAGCTTAAATATAAACCCCTATGTCACTAGATGCGTTGCAAACTGGCTCAAGGACAGAACCCACATGGTTAGAATTGCTGGAGCCATGTCAGACTCCAAACCAGTTACAAGTGGCATCCCACAAGGCTCAGTCCTGGGACCTCTCTTGTTCAGTATATATTTCTCGGAGGTACAGGCCAACACGGAAGGACTGTGGCTGACCAAGTTCGCAGATGACTGCAAACTGGGTGCCATAATCGACTCTCCAGCCTACACAAGCACCCTCCAAAAGGGCCTCATAGAAACAGACAACTGGTGCCAGAGCCATGGCCTCAAGCTAAACGCCAAAAAGTGTATAGTCATCCCCTTTGGCAAAAACAAAGTGCCCACAAATTACCACATAGGTGGTAATCCATTAAGTATAGAAGAAGTAATTAGGGACCTGGGGACCCAAGTTGATAGCAATCTCTCATTTGACAACCACGTGGCCAAAGTGGTTAGAAAAACATTTTATATAGCCTACCTAATCATGAAGGGATTCACACCTAGATCAGAGGAGGTCATCGTGCCTCTTTACTCATCCCTCATCAGGCCCATAATTGAGTACAATGCCCCTTTTGGGATGTACCTTCCCAGACACCTGCAGCAACTGGAAAGACCCCAAAAGTACCTCACCAAGAGGATCAAAGGGCTCAAACAGATGCCATATGCTGCCCGGTTAAAGAAACTCCAGCTCTACTCAGTGGCATACCGCCTGCTCAGAGGCGATCTGTGCCTGACGTATAAAGCCATGTCCAACCTGGAATTAATGGACATGCTGCACCTCAGAAAATCCAAATCCCATCAAGCTACGCGCTCGACAGACTTGAACCTCAGCACTGAAATAAATAGGACATGCTGGAGGAACAGATTCATAACCCAGAGGCTCCCTTCACTCTGGAATAAAATCCCAGTCCAGGTTAGGCAGAGTCCCTCATTGACTCTCTTCAAGAAGAATCTTGATGAGTGGATGGGAGATCGTAGGTTTACCCCAGGTATCACTTCTGTGTCACTGTTAGACAGAGGCACAGTATACTGACCTCAAAAATGGGCATAGCAAAATGAATTTAAAATGGGTGAAGAAAGCCAAACACACTCTGGCTAGGCCTATAAATGCCCTAGGGCAGATAGCCTAGTATGAACCTATGAACCTATGAAACACACACACACACACACACACACACACACACACACACACACACACACACACACACACACACACACACACACACACACACACCACATATATAAGTTACAAAAATGCTCTCATACACTCACTCACCTGAAAGTCTGAACACAAACATCCCAAACAAACACTTCCTGTAATGTAGTATCACTGCATAAATGCAGATTCAATATATTCGCATTCACACTTATGCACTTTTGCTATTCTAAAGTTTCGGCTTCAGGCTTCATGGAATCGAAATGTTGAAATTCGAGATTTCAGCATTTCGTGAATATGAAGTGAAACCGTTGTGGGATATTAATACTTGTATAGAAGAAAGATGACAAGAATAAAATAAAAATGAGAATCACTGCACTAAATAATAGATTATAAAATATTTATGAGAATAACACATAACAGTATGGCAGGAAGCATGAGGAATATTATGAAAGAAATTATATACGGTACAAAATTGGATCCCATATCAGAAAACATGATCTTGCTAGACTTGTGACATGTTAGAACAAAATTGCCAGATTCGCTAATAACTGCACCTTCAGAACTCATCACTGTCAGGCTCTAAAGGAACTACAATGTCTAGAATTTCCCCAACTACTCAATTGCCATCAACTAATCATTGCCTACAATACTGTGAGATGTCCTGATAGCACCCCACCACTAAGTCACTTACTCACGCCATACAAATCAAATTACCCCCTTCGCTCCACTGACAAATCACTGCTTTGTATCTCTAAGGCTAACAACACTGCAGGTAAAGCACTATTCTCCCATAACGTAGCTATATCCTGGAACAACCTCCCCCCTGCTTTATCTTCTGCCTCCACTATTATGCTGTTCAAAAACTCACTTAGGTTCATAGGTTCATAGGTTTATACTAGGCCATCTGCCCTAAGGCATTTATAAGCCTAGCCCAAAGTTTTGTGGCTTACACCACCCCTTATATGAAAAAAATACTGTGCCCATTAGTTTGTTGTGCTTCTGTCCAGCAGTGACACAGAGATGATTCCCATGGTAAACCTACGATCTCCCATCCACAGGTCAAGATTTCTCTTGAACAGAGCCAGCGAGGTGCTCTGCCTCACATGGACCGGGATTTTATTCCACAGCATAGGGAGTCTCCAGCACGTCCTATTTATATCCGTGCTAAGGTTTAAGTCGCTTGCTCTAGTGGTTTTGGTGGATTTGGATTTTTTGAGGTGGAGCATGTCCATTAATTCCGGGTTGGACATGGCCTTGTATGTCAGGCACATGCCACCTCTGAGCAGACGGTATGCGACTGAATAGAGCTGGAGTTTCTTCAATCTGGCAGCATATGACAGATTTTGGAGTCCCTTTATCCTTTTGGTGAGGAACTTTTGGGGTCTCTCTAATTGCTGCAGATGTCGGGTGAGATACATCCCGAATGGGGCATTGTACTCGATCATTGGTCTGATAAGTGAAGAGTACAAGAGCTGAAGTTCTGCCCAAACTCTGCTTAATTGAACTTTTTTAAATACAGACCTACTAATGAAATGGAACCACCACCAATGAAAGTCAATGGATCATTCAGCTTCAAAACTGCTATGAGCAATTCCAGTTCAGGATCGTGAATGACAAAACCTAGTCCGAGCCTCTTACCTGCTTCGATTCATATGCTTTTAGTTCTGGTGTTCTGCCCTACTCCTCGATCTTACAACCTTTAAGCAAAAGTTCATTCCGTGCCAGTTCATCAGCCCCACTCCAAGTGATCAGAATATTTAATTCAGCAAAAGAGTTGCAGGAAGGGCCTGGGACAGCAGCAGAATAACAACGAATACAGGTGTTAATTACTGTACATCCTGGTGTTTCAATATATTTATCACTTACAACAGACCCAGCTTTCATAATAACAGCAGGAAAAACAACATTTAAATGTGGAGTGTTGTTCGCTGCACAAATACTTAATTTTCCTATGTTTTGATACCTTGTCATCAATTAAATGTACCATACATCTAAAGTGTACCTCATTAGGAGGAACGTTCCTCATTTGGGTATTAAAAACTCCATGTTCCTCAGTCACATGGAAGGGGTCTGCCACACATTCAGTGTTGGCATTTTTTAACCAATATCCATGGTAAATAGTACTGAAACATATTAATTCACCAAAAATGTATAAGTAGCACATTTTAACCATCCTGTGACCTTCTTAGTTGAAGTTGATAGTAAGCTGTTGGGAGGTATTCCACATTTTGCTCATTCCACATTATGAGAGGCGGTGTTCCTAATTTAGGATATGAGGGTTGAGAGCTATGAAATGTACACTGTAGTGTACATAGTGTATGCTTACACTTAAATACTTAAAATACACAATGAATTCCTGGCTATGTCCATGCATTACCTAACCTTCGCTGTTTCTACCACCCCAGAGAGCTTCATATGCAATTATACCTACTGCAATTTTTGTACAGTATCAGGTATTTTATTTTTCTGCTCAAGTTTCTAATAGTTATAGTAGCTCATGCTAAACTTACACTAATTAATTTCTATAAGTAGTCTCTGCCTGTCTCTATAGTCAGTTATAATGCTTATCTAGTGTCAATTTCTGTTTCTGTATCGAAAGTTGTATTTTTTATCTAGTGTAAAATTTTGTTTTTTGTGTCAAAAGTTTTATTTTTATCTTTTGTCAATTTTTTGCTTCTGTATAGATGATCATATTTTTATCATATTGTTCAACTATTTGTTTTTCTGTACTGAATGTGCAGCTTTTCTCCCTGAGCCTCTAATGTAAATGGACGTGTGTCCAGTCAGACTATCCCGGTAAACAAATGTAAAATAAAATAAATAAAAAAAATAAAATAAAAAATGTCAAGAACTGTTATTGGTTGTGAGAGAATTTGTGGATGATGTTATAATAAGTAAAATGGAGGATGTGAAACTTATGGTAGGTGATATTAAAAAGGCATTGGATACAATAGGGTATGATGCATTGTGAGATGTTATGGAGAAGTATGGAATAGGTAATAGAATTATTAGAGTGTGTATGTCAGCATATCAAAATAGTAGAGTGAGGGTGTTAGTGAATGGGTGGCTGTGTAAAGATATATGCAGAGAGTGTGGTTTAAGGCAAGGATGTTCCATGAGTAGAATATTGTTTGCACTGATAATGAATGTGAGAGTGAGTGAAGTAGCTTATAAAATTAAAGAAGTTCTAACATACTTAAATGATATTTTTGACAAACATGGATGAAGGAAGTGTTGTTTTGTCTGAATGGATGTTTGAACGAAATGGGAGGGTAGTGTATTTTTCTGTAAATGAAGTATCTTTGCTAGGAATGCAATTTGGGGAAAATGTAGTTATACAATGAGAAGGTTTGATAAATGAAAAAATATATAGATTAGCAATCAGGAAAAAGGTTATTTGGCAAATTTCACATTAATGTGAATCATAGCATATATGTCAATTGTTTATGTGAGCCAGTAAAATATGAAAAGGAAATTGTGCAGCTGCCGTTTTCTTTCATATGGCATTCAAGATTAAACTCAGTGAAAAGAGATGTGTTTATGTGAAAGAAGATGAAGGGGGGATTAAAATTACTAAATCTAGTTGTTTATTCTGCTTCTTTCAGCTTTTCCCGGTTAGGGGTCACCACAGAGGTACTCCAGTCTGCTAATGATTGGCAGTGGATTTTTACGGTGCCGAGTTGCCAGCCCAATGCCCAACCTTCAAAGAAGGCACACCCATTCACGCACGCACCTACCTGCATGTCTTTAACATCACTCGACCACGGGGAGGATATGCAGACTCCACACAGAAGGTGCTCCAGCCAAGAATTGAATGGGAGAACCTCTTGTTGTGAGGTGACAACGCTAACCGCTGCACCACCACGGCGTATTTTAAACTTGTATAGAGTATTAAAGTAGGTAAAGGAAGAGAATGAGAATTTAATGTGAGAATGTTTAAATACAAGTGCAAAACAATGCTGGAGATGATGGGAATAAGACAAAGAGAAGAAATATGTAAATGAAGCAATTAAAAACGTATCAAGAAAAAATACTAACATGGAAAATTAAAATTAACGAAGGATGGTAAATTAATGCGAACATTTAAAAGTAAGGGAAAATGTTTTCCAAGATATTTGAGTGTCAGGATTTCCTATGGAGACTGGTAATAAATAAGTTATCTGTAAAAAGGAATATGCCGGAAAAAAAGAGCAATGAAAGAATGTGTTTATTTGGGGGGGGGGGGACTACAAGCATGTTTTTAAAATATTTAAAAAATTGGTGAAACTCTGGAAAAAGATGTGTGAAGAATTTTGCTGAGATTATTGACATAATCAATACATATATGAGTATGTCTATATGTGGATATGATAAGAATAACAAGAAATAATATGTGCGAATGGTATATAATAATTTATTATATGTAATATGGGTTATTTAGAATGAAAGACCAAATAAAATTTTGTTTAATGGGAAATGGATTTTGGCAACTATATTGAAAAAAATTGATTATGATTGTGGAAGAAGTAGTGGGGGTCAATTATGGAAGAATAAAAATAAGGATGTTATAACAAAAATGATAAACAGTAAAAGAATAAAAATGCTCATATATGTGCCTGCAAATATGTATATTTTGTAAATATTTTATGTTGTATTGCTTTGGGACCTTTTATATCCACTTGAGCTAGCACCATCTCAAGTAGTTGGGGGCTTGGTTTAATGTCTCATCCAAAGGATGGCACACTCAGCAGTGCAGCAACCCCCATATGTTGCACTACAGTGTCAGCAATTGATCTACCTCATGTGAGAATAGAACCCACAGCATTCTGTATCAAGGGTGAGTGTGCTACTAACACTGCTTTATTTATAGGTTCATAGACTAGTACTAGGCTAACTACCCTTGTGGGCCATTTCAAGCCTAGCCAATTACCCCATGTGAGAATCAAACCCTGCACCTTGTGTCTGTAAGTTAAACACCTTAACCATTATGCCATCCTCCCACCCCACTATTTATTTAGTTTATTTATTTTGCTTTTTCATTCCAAGCAGGGTAGAACACTTAGCTGAAAAGTATGTCTATATACTGACTGAAGTTAGATTAGTAGGTGTTTTAGATATAGTTATTTATTTATTAATTGGACATCAAATAAGTCTTGCATCAGTGCTAACAAAATTATTCAATAAATTAACAGTAGAAAACCTCATCTCAACATGTTGCATATTCATGACACAAAGTGTGACTTCATGTGCTCACAGACACAACGTGACCATAATTTAATTCGACTTCTTTGCTTTATAAAGGGACTTTATCACTAACTCATTCAATCGTAACTAAATTCTGTTTCAGTGCACTATAATCCATCAACAAAAAACAGCTGTTTTTTCTTATTTATATGAAGAAAAATAAAACATCAACTATGATAAATAAATTAATTTATCTGACTAAATAAATGATGCTTCAGTTTATGAAAACTGGCCAACCATTGTTTTGCACTACAGATTTCCACAATCAGATTTATATTGGATAATAGATCCACTTTCAGTGTTTTGGGATCCCATTAGGATTAATACATTCTAGTATCCATAGTAGAATTAATTAAGTCAACATACCCCCACAGCATGATTAAATAAGTCAGAGGCTCCATACATAATTGCTAGAGTCAGAGCTTTGGTGGCATTGACAAAATTAGTGTAGCTCACAGAAAGATTAAAGGGACTGGGGAGGGTAAAGAGTTTCATCTGTGTTTAGAGTCTGAAAATGAATAACAAAGTCAAGAAACCAATAAGAAATCCACATCAAGAGTATTAGTTTTATTTTATGATTACTAGCTTTATTTTATGTTTATCTATGTTCTGTTAACACAATTTTGCTCTATGTAAGAGCCCAGTTACTGGAGTTGCCTAGGGAAAAACATTGTATAATAATCAATATTAGTCAGAAGCAATTAGTAAGTAACAATAAGAAAACTAGATGAATCTGAAGGAATAAAAATACCAAAAAAAACAAAAAACAAAATAAGAGTGTCTAATAAGACTAAGTAAGACTGAGCACATATAAACTATTGCTGGAAAGTCAGTTCCTCATCAGGAGTACACACTAACAGGAACTTTAATATGAGTAGCAAATTGAATGGCTCCCAGCAAAACTGATTCATTAAGGGCCACTAAAGTGAACACATTTTGGGAATCCGTGAGTACTGCTAGAGTCAGTGAGGTTCAACAGAGTCAAAATTGTCAGGGGTTCATAGGAGCATTATTGGAATCATGGTTTCCATTATAAATAACAGACTCAAGTGCAGAGAATCATTTTATTGGAGTGAATGCCCTCCTAACAGGATTTAATAACTTGGAGAACCTCAACATCACTGAGTTAGAAAAGATGAAATAGATTTCCTGACGTCACTAACCTGCATGACTGTTCCTGCATATCAAAAAGTTTATTCTGTGTGCTGATGGCTTTAATTTATTTTTAAGTACAACATACAGTCTATATGTAATTTAAAAGCAATGAATACCATTACTCCTTGAGATCCTATATACTCAATCCTTCTTTGTATTAGTACTTCTCATAAAGATTCCTTTTTTGTATTCTAATTTCCTTTCTACTTTATTTGTTATATATTTGTATATGATATTTTTTGTGCTACTTTTGGAGCTTTTCTCCCCAGGCCTCTACTGAAAATGGAAATATATCCAGTTAGACTAGCCCAGTTAACAAATGTAAAATAAGTAAATAAATAAAATAAAAAAAAAAATATCTCATGAAAGTCATTGTTATCCATCCGATTCATTAACCACAGAGTGCGCTACAAGATTTTCTTTTAAATATATTTTCAACAAACAAAGTAGTCTTTTCTTGTTAACTCCACTCCCCTCCCCTAAGGGTCTCCAGTGACTTCAGAGTTCATTGGTATATAAGTGTTCAGGTGGACAGTAGCATGTTGCTGGCTTGTCTCTTACTAGCATTAAATTAAAGGTCAGTCTAACTGTTTTCAAAGAGACAAGTACTTGTACTTTTAGTCTCTCTTGATAATCTGCTGTAAACCTGGAGGTGAAATAGTAATCCAGCACAAAGTTACACATTAATGACTAGTTGCTTAGAGTATCTAAAATGTCATAAATTTAATTTCACTGGCACCACATACCACATTGGGAAAAGATATTAAAGTAATGTTTGAGAATAGTTTTTTAAACCATTCACTGCAAACCATAAACCTCAGAAGCAGAACTACCCTTCTGGATGAGATGTCAGGACTCATCCAAATTCTGCAGTACAGCAAAAGAAAAGTGCCAAAGGTATTTCATGAAATGAGGATGGAAACAAACCATTTTGTCCAGGGATATCTTCAGGTTGGGGTTAAGAGAAATAGTAATAGGGTTCAAGTGCGAAGGGGAAGAAATCTAGTTGGGGGAGGGGGAATGAAAGGGTTAAATGGGAATGTAGGCTGATTGGGAGGAAATGAGGTAAGTGTAGGGAGGGGCTTAATGGGTTTTATTCAAGTGTAACTGGGTAAGAAATCACATTTTGGGTTGAACTTGCTTCCCGCCCTTCCTCCCTGTTTTGGAACACTGGAGTTGTATGGTTATTTTATAAGTTTGTGTAGGCTGAAAGGAGGGGCAGGCTTGTCCCTCTTCTGCCCCCCCCCCTCTGGTGTTGGAAGTTCAATGAGCTGAGAAATGAAAGTGAGTGATTGGATGCTGCTAATTATTTGGTCGGATGTTTAATCGATAAGTAGGAAATTAATGCGAGTGATGGGACGCTGCTTGATAAGTAAATAAGTGAGCGGAGGTAAGGATGTTGCTTATTTGTTGAACGTGAGAGAGGTCATTCTGCACTAGTTAACAGTTATAGGGATGTTTATGCTGTAATTAATAAACTAAAATATTGGTCAATAGGTTATGTTTATGGAATTTTAATAAAGGTCATCAAACGTCATTTGCTATAATGTGTTTGTTGAAGGGGACTGGGACAAAGGCATAGGCTCCATTCTCTCATTTAAGAAACTTGGTTATTTCTGGAAAGAAGTAAACTATGTCAACAATGATTGTTGTTTTAACATTACTTAAAACCATAATTATCATATTTCATTATTTATACTACAATCAGCTTCTAGTGGGAGTTTGCATAAAGATGACATAGTTTATTCACTGAATTTTGCAAGCAGCACAGGTATAAAGAGATAAATGATTCAAATATTTGCATGAAAAAAAGTTTTCAAAGTTCTCAGCATATGTCTTTCCCAAATATACTTTACCATATTAGGCTAAAACTATGAAGTGATAATTTAGCAGCTTTTTTTTTTTTATCTTCAGCTTCCATTTGCATACTGTGTTTACAAGCCTCACCTGAAAAAGTCTCTCAGTATACTTAGGCAACATGACAGAAATGATGATGATAATAATAATAATAATAATAATAATAATAATAATAATAATAATAATAATAATAATAATAACTGTGTGAGCCTAGAGTTTGTTTTATGCAAAAATGTTCCATTTTTTTCTTATTATCTGGAAATATGGTATTGTTCTCTTATATCTTCAGTCCTCCATGAATTCACTTTCTCGTAGAGAGTCTTTATACCAATTAATAATGACATTGAAACCTGAGATGTGCCACGACTTTACACGTGATTCTTCCAGAGACAACCAACTGTCCTATTAGTTTTAAGGAATTTTTTTATACTCCTTCACTCATCATCATGTGCAGCTCTGCCATTTCCAGAGATAAATGTTTGTACTAAAGCAATAGTGCCTACACTGGTCAACAAACAGAAGGCGTGCAAAGAATGCAGAGCAAAATATTTCTCACCTCTTTGTTAGGTGTGCAATTTCTGTTTTCTGATAGTATGTAACATACGTGCTAAAGCAGGAAACTACATGCCGACCTCAAGCAACAAGACACCTTCATTTTGTTGCATCTCCACCCATTTCAGATAATCAGCAATTTAGAACACCACCCCCAATGTATTTCCTAAATGCGCTGCAGAAACAAACGTGGAAGCTCACACACACACACACACACACACACACACACACACACACACACACACACACACACACACACACACACACCACACAGAAAATCACACATACATATGCATGCGCATCACACAGACAAATACATATGTATACGCACCACTCAAAGATACGCACATACACACACACAAAAAATATATAAATGATAATCCATGGAATGCATTATCATGGAACTTATAAACAAAGACAATGGCAACCTTCAAACACTGGGCCCCACGCAGTTTGGGTTCGTGAAGGACTGATCTTGTCTTCTGAACCTGATTGACTTCTTCAAATCAGTCTCCAAAGCCGTGGACAAGGGTAAGGTGGTCCACACAGCCTATTTGGACTTCGCCAAGGTCTTTGACACCATCCCCCACTCTGGACTCATAGATAAACTTACTAAGCTGGGCAAAAATCCCTACATCACTCGATGGGTTACCAACTGGCTTACTGACAGAACCCAGACTGTAAAAGTAGCTGACTCCAAATCCAGCTCCAGACAAGTGACAAGTGGGGTACCTCAGGGTTCAGTCGTGGGACCACTCTTGTTTGGCATTTACTTCTCTGAAGTATAGGCCAACACTAAGGGACTCTGGCTAACAAAGTTCACAGATGACTGAAAACTGGGAGCCATTATTGAATCCTCAAATGATGTGGGCCTTACAGAAACAGATGCTTGGTGCCAGAGCCATGGGCTCAAGCTTAATGCCAAGAACTGTATAGTTATCCCCTTTGGGAAAAATATGTACCCATGAATTACCATGTAGGTGGCAGTACACTAAACACAGAAAGTGTGAAGAGAGACTTGAGGACACAGGTGGACAGTGGTCTCACCTTCAAGAACCACATTGCCACAACAGTCAGGAAATCCTTCTATGTGGCACACCTCATCACTAAGGGCTTTTCATCCAGAAAAAAGGAGGTCATTGTCCCACTGTACTCCTCTCTCATTAGACCCATTATAGAGTACAATGCCCTGTTTGGTGTGTACCTCACAAGACATCTGCAACAACTGGAAAGGCTGCAAAAAAACCTCACTAAAAGAATCACAGGCCAAAAGCAGATGCCCTATGCAGACCATCTAAAAAAACTCCAGCTATACTCTGTGGCATATCGTCTACTCAGAGGCAATATCTGCTTAACATACAAGGCCACGTCAAACCCTGAGCTGTTGGACATGCTCCACTTAAAGAAATCCCAATCTCTCAGAGCCACATGCTCCAGGGATCTAAACCTTGTCATCACAATGAATAAAACATGCTGGAGAGATAGGTTCCTGACCCAGAGACTCACCATACTCTGGAATAGACTGCCCATTCATCTCAAGCAGAGTGCCTCCTTGGCCTTCTTCACAAGGAATCTTGATGATTGGATGGGAGATAGGAAATTCATCCCAGGGATCATGTCAGTCGCCCTGCTAGGCAGGGGTCCAGGGAAGTAAATATTGTTGGAAGAAATATCCATGGGATTGTTATGGCTAGGCTTGTATAGGCCCTAGGGATGATAGCCTAGTATCAACCTATGAACCTATAGTATACTACCTCTGATATTCAATCATTGTTAAGCCCAAGAAACAAGTCAGTAGGATAACAAACCA
Organism: Protopterus annectens; assembly: GCF_019279795.1. Lineage (NCBI taxonomy): Eukaryota > Metazoa > Chordata > Ceratodontiformes > Protopteridae > Protopterus > Protopterus annectens. The sequence goes on from NC_056744.1 coordinate 1,402,192,062, forward strand.
CTGTGTGTCACCATTCTACTGACAGCCCACTCTTCTATAAAGAGCCTTCACACCAGAACTAACAACATTTCCTGGTGTCTAATACTCAAGACAGTCTTATAGGTTCTCATACCATCACTGCCATTGTTTACCATTCTATATATGCAAGTTGTAAAACAGAGGCATTTTTAAAGCTGGAATTTTATTCCTGATAGTCATCTGAGGCTCTATTGCTGTAAACCAGTCGCAATCACACAAAAAAGTTTGTTTATAATGGGTCCTGTTAAAAAAATTGGAAATGGAATCTGAACTGTACAAAATGTAACTTGTGTACAAAATTCATTAGACTATGTATTGCTAAAGCAGATTTTAATACAGTGCAGGGAGCCCCACATTATCATTGCCTGCACAAGACTTTTGCTGGATCATTTTTTCTGGTGCTATTTATTTTCATCTATGATACACCCGTTTTTATTGCCTGGTGGCTGTGATGACCAAGCAGTTTCTACAATGACAGCAGTCACATGACTAGAAGGCACCTGAGGTAAAAGAACAGCAGCTTTATCTCATTACTGACATGGAAAAGTATTGCAGTGTTTGGAACTTTCTTTCCATCTATTAAGGACATGCATACTCTTATCAGGTTTCTTCACTTTTAGTTGTCTGTTCTTTCTCTGAGCATTATTTTGCTGTGTCTGGTGTAAACTTTAAGTAAAAATCAAAGTCGAATTTCAGTCAGCTCAGCAAAGAACAATTTTGGACTGCAGTGTGATAGTGTGGACAAACAAATATATTCATGAAGGTTAAAGTGTAGTTCAGCAGAACAGGTTGTGCTCAAATGAAGCCTAAATGATGACTAATGTGTAATATTTTATATGATCAAGCTCCTTTCTCATTCATTCCATAGCTCTAGGCTTGTTTATTCCTATTGTTGAAGATATAATGCTTAGAATGGCCTTGACTGTTGATTTCAGTATTCTGGCATAAAGTCTTCCACATTAGTACAGTGTAATTGCACCTGTTGGAGGTAGGGTTGGCATAATGTTTAGAGTCTTTACCTCTCAAATACAAGGTGCAAAGTTTGATTCTAGCCACTGTTTATTAGCTAGACTTGTTACAGTCTACTGACTGATATTCTAATATTTAACCATGAACATGTAAGAAAGGTGAGCGCTCTAAGGAACATGAAAGGTCATGGTAGAATTTATCATGCACATAGTGTAATAATTATGTTACACTGATGATGCTATCATTTATGATGCATGCTGTAAACCAAATAATAAAAAATAAATAAATAAAAGAACATGTAACTTTTCTAATCTCATAGAAATCATCCAAAAACATAACGGAATAAGCCCTACACATAAAATACTAGAGATGTAGTGTGATCTTAATCAGTATGACTACATCACTTTCCAATAAGCAGTCCTAGGTATATATTACTTATAAAATTATGTTTTTAGCAAAGTGCAGGTTTTAACTAATAACTACATGCATAAGTTTTATTCTCTCAGCTATGAATATATGGTCCTGAATCACAGTCATTGCAAAATCTTAAAGGTATGACTGAAGATGGCAGAGGTCTCACATTCTTGAGGATAAACATAACCTGAATTAGTACTACACTGCTTACCCCATTTGGAGCTCACATAAGAGAGCATCTTTTTTTGCCCTTTATGGTTTGCACACTCGCAAGCCATGTGGCTACACATTTTCTGCTATTTGACAGGCCGTGTAGTCCAGATAATCTTGCCCAATCTTCTGATCATGTCAAGGAATCTGCATGTTTCTTTGTAGATAAAACTGCCTGTATAAAGCAGTCCTTTCCTATGAATTTCTGATTCTCCACTGAAGTCATATAGCCAAAGTGCTAGAGTGTAAAGTAATAACGTTTTTATATATGAAGCCATATTCCAGTTGTATACTTTTAGCATTGTATTATTATTGTAGTATATACAGTCCTTTCCTTTTAGTTTGCTCATTGTACATAGAGGTGATGCCATGTCAAGTCTGCTGGACCTTTGCTGGAGAAGAGTATGAACACGTCAACACTGGGGTCATGAATGTTGTCTTATCTGTACCACCTACAAAGTGCTGGTTGGATCCTGACCCTTCAAGGCTGATAATACCATGGCTAAAACCACTTGGGCCTATTATTTTTCAAATTGCTTGGACATGATGGAATACAGTGCTGCTTCCATAAGTGTTATAAGATGCATTGATAATCCCATCCTTAAAAAGACAAAACTACCAATGTGTCTCTAATCTCCCTTTTATTCAGGAAGTTATTGAGAATGTGACATATGCCCGCTTGTATTCATGTTCAATGTCAAGGCCTGTTAGATACCTGTCATTCCCACTTTATACTGAAGAAACCCCAAGTTAAGTGGTTAACAATCTCAAAGTGAAGGATTGAATGTTGAACATGTTCCTGTTGCTCCTTGATTTATTCGTGGCATTGTTGCACTTTAGCAGACATACTTCTCAGTGGATTGTCTCTTGCCTCTCAGGTGACTTAGCATATTAGCAGTGATTAATTCTCTGTTTAATTTCTGTTGCAATACAGAATGCCTCAGGGCTATATTTTTTATAATATTATTCACAGACTCATACTTCTCAACTGTACAGATTTTCACAAAATGTCCAGATTTCTGACTGATATTTTTATCCGTTTTTCACAAAATTGTGGTTTTCTGGCAAATTAGTGGCAAATCATTAAAGACCAAAGTTAGAAAATAATGGCAGACATTTGAGTTTCAGACTTCATACCCTTCAGAAAATTCATGCTAATACAAAATTTGTTATCCTATCAATTTTCTAAGTTTGTAAGAGCAATATTTAAAAATTTTCCCTATTTTTGGGTCTTTGTCCTTCTTTTATTTATGGCTTTTTTTCAGATTTCTTGCTTGAAGAGGTTGAGAGGTATGTTCACAGTGTATAACTTTCATTAAGACAGGTCACCACAGAGAGAGAGAGAGAGAGATTTGTTACAAGTTCTATCCTGATGACATCCACTTTTTTTTGCATTCTCTCTGGAATCTGCCAGATTTTTTGCTTTGAAGGATTATCGGATTACCACTGTTGGAAGGATCACAGTACATATGATGGAACTGCTTAGAACCCACCCTTGCAAAGATTGAAGCCATTTTGCTTCATGTCACTGTTCCTTCATTACATCTTCTTCTGCTTTCCCAATTATTAACTTATAGTAGAAATCAGTTAGAATTTGTTTATCAAATCTAACATGTGCATGTTATTATGACAGCTTGATTCTAAGGAATCAGGTCTCAGTCGTTACAAAAACAATGAACTGTCAACTTACTCACACATTTCAGATCAGGCCCCATTTTCACAAAGGGGACAGGTGGGTGTGTTCCATTTATAGTAGGCTCACACTTATCAGCTTTGCTCTAAGCCAGGTGCTTGATAGGACATTCACACACTGGCTTTATCCTCTTTGGATTACTATTGAATTCTTTATTGGTGTGACTGGCACTACAGGTAACACACTCACCTTTGGTGCAGAAGGCTGTGGGTTCTATCTCACACCAGGCAGAATGATTACTGACACTGTAGTTCAGCATAAGGGGTTGCTGCACTCCAGAGTGTGTCATCCTTTGGTTGAGATGTTAGACTGAGACCACATCTCCTTGAGCTGGTGGTAGCTCAGGTGGATGTAAAAGATCCCATGGCACTTATTGAAAAGAGTTGGAAAAGATCCCCAATACCTTGGACAAATTTCTCCTAGTAGTATAAATACCACCTCAGGTCTTCCTTAAAAAGAGGCTACTTGCCTAGTGGGACTAACCCGGTCAACAAAGGTTAAATAAATATCTAGAATGTTTGTGTGGCAAGCTATTGTATATTGCAACATGTCCAGAATTCATAGGTCAGATTGTTGACTGGAATGTTTTTGCGAAAATTATATTAAACCTGTTCTTGCATTGCCTGTACTAAGTGTCAATTTCTGACAGATGTACTTCTGAAATGACAGAACTTAATCTAGTGTATCTTGCTCTTCATAAACTGGTTCCTGCGGTTCCAAAGGAGTTATTGAAATACTATGGTTCTCCAAGGCGCCTCAGTTCATAAAGTCAGTGGCTGTTGGCAGTTCAGTGGCCTTGACTTTGTGACATGGTTTAGGCTATGACCCTGTTTTAAGAAGGCAGCTACCTTCCTTGATACCAGTGTGAGACTTCATTCAAGCTATTTGATCTGTGAAATGCCAACTTTTTATCAGAGTCCTCCTAGATGTTAGCAGGCACTCTGCCTGCTGTAATGTCATCCCTATTAGTTATTCCGAATATGCTTTACTTGTCCTTTAATTGTTACAGTGCCTTGGAAATAAGTTATTTGAATACTAAATAATAAAACTGAAAAAAAAAATACTTATGGATGACTTGCATTTTATAGGGCAGTAGTTGATTCTCACAGCCTTTGCTTGCATACAGAGTAAAGTTCAGTAAAATGTGAAAAGGACAGCAGTACAAAAGTATGTAAACCTGAACTTTGGCAAAAAGAAGCAGCTGGTCCAGGAAGATGGGAATACTATGCATAATGACAACAATGGAATTTCTAAGATACATTTACAGTGTCACTGAGAGAATCCAAGTCCAACCTTGGTACACCTCTCTTGGGATTTAATCAGTGGACATCCTCAAAAAGTACAGTTTTGTACCTGCCATAAATGTAGATGTTCGAGTGTACACCCTGCTGCAGTCATCACACTTGGGTTATCTTGCCGTCACGCGGTCCTGCAGTCGGCCTGACTTCCAAAGTCTTGGTCCGGCGTCAGTTGCTGTCACTTCTTCCCTGACGTCAGTGCACCAGGGGTATATATGATGCATCCAACGCCATTTTCTTCAGTTTTTCTTGCCCCAGATGTCAGGTGTCCCCAAAAGGTGGTCAGTAATTAGTACCAATCCAATACATTTAGCACAAACACAACATCCCTCCAGCTATAAGCAAATACATCAGAAAGGTATTGTAAAGATTTAGTTAGTTAGTCAGAGGGGATGGAGGGAGGGTAACCTGGACTGCAGCAGGGTGTACACTCGAACATCTACATTTATGGTAGGTACAAAACTGTACTATGTTCATCATGTTACCCTGCTGCAGTCATCATACTTGGGTAGAATCCCAAAGCTAAGGATGGGAGGAGGAGTCAAAGAGGGTTAGAGGAGGCTAGAAGTCCCTGCAGAACTGCAGTGGAGAAGCCATCTCTAGTCTTAGAGTAAAGTGGTAAGTGGTAGTGTTTGGTGAAGGTGTGTACTGAACTCCAAGTTGCAGCTTCCAAAATATCCTTGGTTGGCACCCCCTTGAGGAAGGCTGTAGATGTAGCTGCTGCCCTGGTAGAGTGGGGCCTTATGGCAGCAGGAACTGGCTTTCCATGATGGGTATAGCAAAAATGAATGCAATGTCCTATCCATTTGGAAATGGTCTGTTTTGATATAGCCTTCCCTTGTGAAGCTGCAGCATAGGATACAAAGAGCTGGTCAGATTTTCTGAAAACCTTAGTTTTATCCAAGTAGTAACGAAGTTGCCTGTGAATGTCCAAGGAATGCAGGAGTCTTTCTCCTTTGTTCTGTGGATTTGGAAAGAAGGTGGGTAAGTGAATGGTTTGATTTAAAGCCACACTGGATACCACCTTAGGCATGAAGAAAGGATTAGTTCATAGAGAAAATCTATCTTGATGGAAAATGAGGAAAGGTTCCACTGCCATTAGTGCCTGAAGCTCTGAGATTCTTCTGGCTGAAGTTATTGCTAGCAGCAGGGCAGTCTTCCATGATATAAACTTTAGATCAGCAGAGAAAGCTGGTTCAAAGGGAGGTAGCGTAAGTTTTTCCAGAGCAAAGTTGAGGTCTCAGGTTGGTGTAGGTGCTCTCCTGGGGGGCCTAATGTTGTTTGCCCTTCTGAGGAACTGCCTTAGAAGTGGATGTGAAAATAATGGTGGATCCGTGTTGTAGTGGGCTGAAATAGCTGAGGCATGGATTTTAATGGATGAAAAAGAAAGTCCTTTGTGCAACATCTCAGTTAAATACTGTAGAATCTGAGGCATGTGAGGCTGAAGGGTATTTTGGCCTTTAGCTTGGTTCCAGGCGCAAAACCTTTTCCATTTGTCCGAGCAGGCCTTCCTGGTGCTGGGCCTGCTAGCTTCCAGAATAACATCCATAACTGCTTGAGGAAGAGGAGCTGGCTGGATGCTTAGGTGATTTGCCATGCAGCCAAATTTAAGGTTTTGAGCTGGCTGTGTAGAATCTGATTGTCTTGCTGTGTGAGCAAATGGGCAATTTGTGGTAAAATCCAAGGTGGGCCCTGGGCCATATTCCTTAACAGTGGGTACCAGTGCTGGCGTGGCCAGTCTGGGGCTATGAGTATCATTCGTGGTCTCTCCTTTCTGACTTTCAGAAGCACCTTTGAGAGAAGGGGCATGGAGGGAAGGCATATACTGTCAGGTTTTTCCATCTGAATGAGAGTGCATCCACTTTCCAAGCTTGATGGTGAAGTGTCCTTGTACAAAATTTTGTTAGCTGATAGTTTTGGGGGCTGGCAAACAGGTCTATGTCTAGGTGGCCCCATTTTTGAGTTATCATTGCAAATACTTGTGGAACCAGTTTCCACTCATGGGGATCCATGATGTTTCTGCTGAGGTCGTCTGCCAATGTGTTCTTTTTTCCTGGCAGGAATTGAGCTTGTAGCTGAACTTGGTAAGCCAGTGCTGTGTTCCACAAGGTCATTGCTTGCCTGCATAGCGGGTAGGAGTGTGTACCCCCTTGTTTGTTTATGTACCACATTACTGTGGTGTTGTCCGTCCTTATTGTAAGCTGTCCTGGATGTAAGAGGTTCTTGAAGGCTGTCAGAGCATTCTGTACAGCTAGCATCTCTTTTTGATTGATGTGCAGATTCCTTTGATCTGCAATCCATTTGCCTTGAACGCACTGTCCTGCCATGTGTGCCCCCCAGGCATAGTCCGATGCATCTGTTGTCATAGTTTGGCTGGCTGGGGGTAAGGTGAAAGGCTGACCCTTGTTGAGGTGACATGCCTGTGACCACCATAGAAACTCTTGTTGAAGGCAAGGAATGAGAGATATCATTGTGTCCGCTTTTTAGGTACCACTGTAATTTCCTCATATGCAGCTTTGCAAATGGTATTAGTAGTATGCAAGATGTCATGAAGCCCAAGGCCTGCAGAATTTTTCTTGCAGGGAATTGGGTCTTTGTTGCCATTGTTTTGAAATATTGAGTCAGTTGTAGTTGTTTGTCTGGCATTAGATAAGCCTTCTGGGCCATTGTATTCAAGCTGGCACCCAGGAATGTCATATTTTGTGAGGGTACTAGTTTTGATTTCTTTTCGTTTACTGTGTACCCTAGGCAACTTAGAAGATGTTTTACAAAAGCCAGATGTTGTAAGAGGATGTCCTTGCTTTCTGCTTGGATGAGGCAGTCGTCCAGGTATGGGTATATTTGAATTCCTCTTTGTCTGCAGTATGCAATTATTGGTGCCAGGCATTTTGTGAAAACCCTGAGCGCAGTGGATAAGCCAAAGGGCAGTGCAGAGAATTGTAATGGGTTGAACCTGCAATGAAACGGAGGTATCTTCTGCAATTTTGTCTGATAGGGACATGCAGGTATGCCTCCTTGAGGTCCAACGTTACTAGCCATGCTTTCTTGCCCAACATGGGAAGAAGTTGCTGTAGTGTTAGCATCTTGAATTTGGGTACTTATAAGAAGGTGCTTAGAATTGAAAGGTCCAGAATTGGTATCCAGGCATTGTCCTTTCTGGGGACTAGAAAGAGTCTTGAGTAAAATCCTTGGTCTTGCTCCCGTGTAGGTACCAGTTGAATGTCTCTCATGTCCATGAGAGCTGTAATTTGTTTTTGTGCCTCTGCCCATTGATTTTGTGGCAGGTTTGGCATTCCTCTTTTCGTTGGCAAGGTGTGGAAATGTAATCTGTATCCTTGTGAAATTATGTCTAGGACCCATTTGTCCTTTGTGACGATGTGCCAGTTGTCTGACAAAAGTGCTAATTTTCCTCCCAAGGGAGCTGCCAAGAGAGTCTTGCTTGGCCATATGAGGTTTAAGTCATTGAGTTTGCCTTCTAGTAGTTTGGGGCCTGTCTTCTCCTCCCTTCTGTGTTGCAGTGCCCCATTGTCAAGGTTTGTAGTGGGTTTGTGGTTGTGCTCTGCCTCTTGGGCATCTGTATTTACCCCTCTGTGGTCTGTCAGTAGCTGGAAAGGACCAATTTTTTGTTGGCCAATTTCTGCTGAAGCGAGGAGGCTGAACCTGTAGAAAATCTTTGACCGTCTGCATAGATTTTGCCTTATCCTCCATTTTCTTTAAGACTTCTTCTGCTTTAACTCCAAATAGGACATCCTGCTGTAAGGGGGCATCTAGAAGCTTTGCTTTAACATGATCAGGCAGAGTTTGTTCCTTTAACCAAGCATGTCTACGTATAACAGACCCAGTAACAGCTGCTCTACAGGAAGCCTCCAAAGAATCAAATCCACATTGTAAATTATGCTTGCCCACCTGTTCAGCTGCATGCAACAGATCCTGCATTTCTTTCAATTCAGATTGTTGAGGGAGTGTGCTCATTTTTTGTCTTATTTGAGACATTAGAAATTGTTGGTATTTTAGCATGTGAAATTGACAATTTAGTGCTCTCATAGCTAGAGTGGCTGAGGTGTAAACCTTTTCCCCCACCTGTCTAGTGCTCTGGAGTCCCTTTCAGAGGGTACAGGATTTTTTGCCATAGAAGCCTTAGCCCCTTTTGGACCCTGGAAGATAGTCTCTGGATCAGCAACAGGGCTTTTATAAAGAAATATGTGGGAGTCAGGAACTCTATAATATCTGTCTGGTTTGGCTGGAGCAGGAGGCAGAGAATCTGGATTTAAACCAGATTCTAAGTAAACATCATCCACAATGTCTAAAACTGGGGGGATAGCAAGAGGTCTGTGCTGGGGGAGTCAAAGAAACTCTCTGAGCCTTTTCTTTGAGTCAGAGTAGTCCTGACCTTCCCAGTGAAAATGTTCCCTCATAGTATGTAAAGTTTCCCCAAAGGAGTAGTTTTCAGGGGGAGAAGCTGAGGGAATGGAATCCTCAGCATCAGAATCTTCATAAGGGGGAAAGGAGTAATCTTGGTCCTCAGAGGAGCCTGATGAAACAGACACTTGATCAGAGGAGGCATAATCTTCCTCTTGTCTAGACCTTTTGTCGGGGGGGGGGGGTTGGGAACCCCTGATTAAAGAGATTAAATCTTCAGCCATTTTAAGCATCTGTTTCTTAGGCATGGGGCCTAGATCTGGAGACTGAAGTGCAATCTTTTTTGGTTTAATAGGAGTCTTGAGCTTAGGGTACATTTTTATAGTGAGCGTCGTCGGTCTGAAGACACCTTCAGAAACCGAAGGTGTTTCTGCAGCACCGACATCTCTTTCTGCAATGTCGTCGGTAGGGGCTAAAGAAAATGGCTGCGTCAGCCTAGCACTCTCCGCCAAAGGCTCCGAAGTGGTCTCGGTTTCCAATTCTGCAGTAGCCAAGGGCTGCGTAGGAGCCTCACTGAAAACCGGTAAACTGGAGACCGGCCCAGCCAAGGCCTCGGAGTCTGGCTTGGGTCTAGGCTGCCTGTCCTTATCCTTGTGTTTTTTGTGCACGCCGGTAGTCAGTTGCTCTGACGGCATAGTATAGTTAAATTTTCTACCGAAGTAGTGTCGTGCAAAATCAAAGCATCTTTTTATAGTATGCTTATTGAACCTAGCACAAAAGCGACAACCAGTGGCGTCGTGGTCTGGGCCTAGGCAAGGTATAGAGTAAGAATGAAAATCCTTATGAGGTATTTGCTTCCCACAAGAAATACAATTGTTAACTTTTTCTGACATGGGTCTGAGGCAAGAAAAGTTTCTCCAACAGGGTACTTAGCTTTATTGAAGACTTCGGATCTGAAATTTGACTTAGAAAATTTCAGAAGTCGGCCGACCGGCACTTGCGAACTGCTTCTGCTTCAGGCACCGCGTGGCAAGAAAGACTGAAGAAAATGGCATCATATATACACCTGGCGCACTGACGTCAGGGAAGAAGCGACAGCAACCAACGCCGGACCAAGACTTTGGAATTCAGGCCGAGTGCGGGACCGCCTGACGGCAAGATAACCCAAGTGTGATGACTGCAGCAGGGTAACACGATGAACATCAGTGGGTGTACTCCAAGATCCTCCCAGATTGCCGAGCTTCTCAGTCTGTCATACAACACGTGGCGCATAAGGCAGTAAAGCAGCTTGTTTGCTGCATTTTGCATGTGATCTCATTCTTTTCATAACGTCTTCACATAGTCCGCAATCGTAAAGGAACTGCTGGTCAAGGACACCATATACACAAATGCTATAGATATAGCTAACCTACTGTCTGGCAGATTTAGCAAAAACTTCTCCCCTCTGTCCCCCTCATCAGTAAATCAGGACATCCCCAATACCTGCCCCCTCCCCTTATCTCTAGGGAACATATCATCACTGCCATCTCAAAGGCAAAAAATACAGCCTCCATTGGACCTGATAACATCCCAGGCTGCATCCTACATGAACTCAAGCATGAACTTGAAGCACCATTAGGCACCCTATTCAACCAAAGCCTGAGTACCAGTTTTGTCCCAGCTGAGTAGAGGACAGCCACTGTCATCCCTTTACACAAAGGTGGAGCATCCACCTATCCATGAAATTATAGACCCATTGGCCTAACTAGCCTGATCTGCAAGGCCATGGAATGGATTATCATAGATCTCATTAACAGAGACATTGGCAACCTCCAAACACTCGACCCCACACAGTTTGACTTTGCCAAGGGGAGGTCATATCTTTTAAATCTGCTCGACTTCTTTGAGACAGTCACCAAAGTCATGGACAAGGGAAAGATGGTGCACACTGTCTACCTTGACCTGGCCATAGCCTTTGACACTATTCCCAACTCGAGCATAATAGATAAACTCTCTCATAGGCTCATAGGACAATACTAGGCTAGCCAAGAATTTCACCCATTTTCCCACAAAGTCAGCCACATACATTAATAAAAAAGGGGAAAAAAGTAGCATGTTCATTGCTGTTTTCACACAGCCTAACCATAAACCTCACTCCTCCTGAACATTATTCTTCATATATTGTTTCCACAAATTCCATTAATTCAACTGCACTTGGTTTAGATTTAGATTTTCTAGTAACTGTTTTTTGGCAGTCAATAACATTAAATTCAGTAAGGCCGTGATGTGTCTGGGTAATTCAGAACCTATACACCATTCAAAAGAATAAGTTCCTTAGTTACAATGACTTGCTTCCGCAACATTTACAATAATATTTACTCAGTAAGGAATTTTTAATATCTGCCAACTCATTACATTCCCAAAAGACATCTTCCCAATTACCTTTTTCTGTTCCACTAAACCTTCTGGATTTTGTTACACACTAAGGAGCCATAAACACACCCTCCCATTTTCCTTTGTAAATTACCTTTCCAGTCTGTCTTCATAATTGTAACTACAATCCTCTGCTTGATCTTACAGTTATCATGTAATATTTTATTATATGCTCAAACAACTATCCCTTTTAAAGCACAACTAGGCATCAATCCATATGTTATCAGATGGGTAGCAAACTGGCTCACTGATAGAACTCACTTAATCAAAATAGGGGAAGCCACCTCAAGCAGTAGACCAGTAATGAGCAGCGTGCCTCAGGGATCGGTCTTGGGTTTCTGTTATTCAGGATATACTTCTCTGAGGTGCAGGCCAAAACCAGTGGGCTATGGCTGACCATGTTTGCAGATGACTGCAAGCTATGCATGGTCATCAATTCCCCAAGTGATGTGGATGTCCTCCAAGAGGTTCCCACCCAAACAAATGACTGGTGCCAGAAACATGGCCTCAAGCTGAATGTCAAAAAATGCATCATTATCTTCTTTGGGGAGAGTGACATCCCCACATATTATCATATTAATAACAATGTCCTAAGCACGCAATCAGTCGTGAGGGATTCGGGCACCCAGGTTGATCGCAATCTGACTTTTGACCAACATGTTGCTTCCATTGTATGGAAAGCTTTCTACATGGCCCACCTCATTAAGTAAGGGTATCTCATCCAAGGTCAAGGAGGTCATAACATCCCTGTATTCTTCTCTTACAAGGCCAATTATTGAGTACAACGCCCTCTCTGGTATGTACTTCACAAAGCATATGCAGCAGCTGGAGAGACCACATCCACCCTACACATATAGGGTAAAAGCTATGTACCTCTATTCAGTTTCATACAAACTCCTCAGAGCTGACCTCTCTCTGGCATACAAAGCAATCTCAGACCCCGCCTTGATGGGACTGCTGCATATCTGTAAGTCAAGCTCCACTCGGGTAACCCACATGCGTAATCTCATCCTGGTCTGTAACATTAATAGGACTTGTTGGTGGGATAGCTTTGTGTCCCAGAGACTCCCCATCTGTGGAACAGACTCCCTCTCCATGTCAAGCAGAGTAGCTCATTATCCCTTTTCAAGTGCAACATGGATAACTGGATGGGAAACAGAAAATACACCCCTAGGATTTGACCTGTGTTCCTGATGGACAGGGCCTTTGGGTGCTGACTTGTATAAACATAGGCTAAACTTTTGGTTACGCTTATAAGGGCCTCAGGGCCAATAGCCTAATAACTTCCTATGATCCTATGATCTAAACTGTGACCATAGCTGAGGACAAGTGCATAGCCTGACCTGTAAATTGATCACATCATTTTAGAACTCATGTTCTATTTTGCCACTACAGACCAGTACATTGCCTGCAATACTGTTTCTGTTCCATGTGTCCCTGTCCCATTTCCTGATCCTTTCTACCCTCATTCATAACCAAGATCATAAGATACTAAACAGCTCCACTTCAAGTATTTGCATCTGTAGATTACAACTCACTCTCTTCTGGGTAAGAAACAAGACCTGAATTTATCTCATCTGATTTACACACAGTAGTAAATCATTCCAGGACATGGCAGACATTACTGTCACTTAAGAAGAAGAGGACAGGACCTTCAACAAATGACAGATGCAAGCCACACACTCACAGACGGCATACTCTCTAAAATGCGTCTGTGCCTTTAAATCATTGTCATGAAACTCCCAAACAAGGTTTTAAAAAATACACAACCTTGTTATAAACTTATGGTCAGACTTAGTATTTTCAGCTTAATGGTAACAATGTGAGCACAAGTTTTGATTTGAAGCTACTGGGACCAAATAATATGTAGCAATGGCCTTGGGATCCTATACCATTGTAGAGCCTCACAAATGTTATTCAACAGTTTGCAGTTATATACCTTCTCAAGGTCAGTAAAAGATATCCAGACTTCTAATAACTGCAATATCTGTGCAAGAGCAAAGATTAATGGCCTTGAAATATGCATTGTTCCCATGGAAGCAGAAGCTGAGCATTCAGGTAGTCTCTGATCTAGCACCTGGCATAGACAAAGGCTGATGAGAGTGAGCCAACAATAAATGGAGCACACGCTCCAGTCCTATTTTTGGAAAATGGGTCCAGCATCATAGATGCGTAGTTCTTAGGTATTGTGCCCCCTTCCAGTCAACACTGAAAAAGCAGGTTAGTCATGAGACCCCAACCAATATCAAGTGCTTATAGCATTTCAGTGGTGATCTAATCTATTACTGCAGCCGTGTCTGGGAATGTTTAATCACTGAGGTGACATAATTTACAGAAATGGACCTAATCTCACCAGCTGCTTCTGGTGCATCCTCCCCAAATGAGGGTACATCCACTGATGTCAGAAGTCTGCAAAAGTATTTGTACAAGCTCTCAGAATTTTTCTTAGCTGTGGTCAATGTTTCTCCATCCTTGCTAGGAATGACATGTGTGATACCCCTCTTACCCACCTCTTGAGCTGTCAAATGGTTTGTGAAAACTTTTTTGAAGCTATTCAAAAGTATTTTCTTTGGCCTTGACATAATCCTCCTGACTGCAGCCTTCTTTGTCTGTCTGTATCAATCAGCTATGTTGATCCCATTTCTGCTAAAACTGTATGAGTGGCTTTTTTTCTTTAACTTGACTGCTTCCCTCCCCACTGGTGTTTATCAGTAGGCCTAAAGTTACTAATCACATTTTGACCACAGTTTCTTGCCACCACTCAACAACTGAAGTCTTAACCGGGTTCCTTTCAAACTGTATATCCCTATCCTCCCTGTGATGAGAGAACTTCTTGGACCCTTGGAAGTTGAACTGTCTGACCTAAATTATCACTAAGTGGTGATCAGCTGACAGCTCAGAATGTCTGCTCACTACAGGGTCTAGAACAGATGCATACTTCTCAACTGACCAAATTTTTGCCTCATACTTTGGTCTGTTTCTCATAAAATTGTAGTTTTCTGTCAAAACAATGAAGATCGAAGTCACTAAATAATGAGATACATGTGAGTTTCTGATTTTGTGTCTTTCAAAAAAAGCATGCTAACACAAGTCCTGTTATTCTAACATATTTCTAAGTCAATAAGAGCAATATTTAAATCTGCCCCTATTTTTGGACTGTTGCCCCCACCCCCCACTATTTTAATCTTGGTCCGAGCTTTGGTTCAAGGTGGCCTGGTATAAGTTCTGTTCATCTGCAGTCTTCTCCAATAATAATTCATCACTCAGGCTTAGATCAGGCAAGCCTTGCTTCCTCCGCTTAAATGAACACAATTAGGTAGCTCATTCATTTCCTAAGTAAGTGTCAAATGCTCTCAATAAACCTGCAGAGTTATTAGGTAAATCAGTACCATGCATCACACCTACATTCACAAAAGAAAGCTGTATATTCCGATTAACATTTAAGTGGTAATGAACCAAAAATAATCAATATTTTTGCACCTTGAAGTTGAATTAAGATAATTTCTTATCCATCAGTATATAATCAGCTTTTCATAAACAAGAACTCAACAAGAAGTCAAAAACTGTAAATTTCAAGTCTATGGGGTGTGAGACCATAGCCACAGCATTAAGTAACAATGGGTGCCACTCCTCTGCAAGAAAACTGTTCCCATTATACAATAAGCAGAACTCCTTTTGTGTAGTGCTTTGCATTAAAACATTTATTTTATTTTGTTTATATTTTCTGTTGCAATTGTTATGGTTTTATGAAATCTCATATTTGTTTTAGTTTTGTTTCTCAGTGTTAATATTTAACATCTTCTACTACTTAGAAACTGCATTATGATCATATCTCTGTTCTTATAAAATGTTAAATAATGTTTTACAGTGTTAAACTGTACCTGATTTTTTAAAACAAAATGACTTACAGCAATGTACATTTAGCATACTGCATTAGAAAGTAGCTCACTGTAGTAATGAGTTATATAGGGTCAAGCACTACCAGGTAGAGCTCTGTCACAAAATAAAGTTAACTTGATTGTAGAAGTATACAAATTATGAAAGCTTTTTAAAAATATGAAAGCTTGACATCTACTATTCAGATGGGATTTTGTCTAGCAGTAAAAGAAGTTCTATTGGATATATGAATCAGACATGTTATTCAATGATTTTTTACTTATTGGACAAGAAACTAAGATACTACCATTAGCTCTATGCTTTGACCTCTAAATGCTTAGCAAATTCCCATTTGGTTGTTAGATGCATGTACACATAATATATACCTTTATACATTCATACACAAATACATACAGACATCCACATCACGTACAGTCTATAAATCACAGGAATATACTGTTTCCTTTAGTTTTTCTGTATTTTTTTTTCATAATTTTAATAATTTAATGGCTCTCAATTATTGGTCTTGGAATTAGAACATAGAGCCATAGTAATCTTAAGCAAATTGACAGCAGTATTAGGGATGATCTTGAAAAGAAATAAAATGCACTTTTTCTCTTGTTGCGGCATACTTTTTGTGTATTAGATAGAAGGATAGTTGGACATTGCCTAGTCAGCATCTGATACCAATTTACTACAGCAAACATTAAACCATACAAATCAGTTGTGTACTTTTGAAGGATGTAAAGTCCCATACAGGCCAAATTTCCAGTTGCTCCTCTTCCTTCAAAACAATGATACAAGCAGCTTCTCTATAGATGTCAAATAAAAACTCCAACAAAGATAACACAAGTGCTTTCTCCTTAAATGACCGTAAAAAATGTTATCTTCTCCTCAATTCAGGCCATTACCAACTTACTCTCCTGTCCTCCCACAAGTCACACATCGTCTGACCATAACTTGCCATCAGCATTGTAGCCCTCAGCACCTTTGTACTTTACTATGATCTCCCTCTTAAGGAAACTAGCACATTCCTAAAACACTTACAACTCTCCACCACAAAAATAATTTCCCAGCACCCCACTTAAGTAGGAAAACATTGAATAAAACTGCCAAACCCTTTTCTTTAATATTCATTCTTTCACATATTGTAGGAATTGTACCCCAGATGCTAAGACTCACCATCATTATTTCAAATCTAATGGTATATCTTCCCAAAGCCCAAAAATATTCTAGACCAAAACACTAACTCTGCCAGCTAGGCAACATTTTTGAGAAAATTCTATACAAATGCTTAAACAGATCAATAGCTTATGGTGTCCTGTCAGATAAGCATCACGGTTTCAGAAATACATTTAGTACCAATACAGCCCTTCTCAAACCAACAAATAAGATATAAAATAATATCAACAATGACATCATCACAGGTGGTCTATTTGTTGTCTAGAACTTTTGAAAGTTTAAACCACAAGCCTCTCATTTCCAAAGTGAAAATATTCAGCATTGGTAAAAGAAGTTCTATTGGATATATGCAATGCAATAAAATGGTCCCTAAGCTATTGTGAAAACATATATCCTTTCAAGTCTTTTCTCAGAACCACCTTACATCAAATGACATACTAAGCACAGGTATCCCACATGGATGAGTGTGAGGGCCTCATTTATTCATTAATGACATAACAGATTTTGCCTTATTGAATGTCGCATTATATGTCGATAATATACTGCTTCCAGAATCACACTAGTTACCCTCCTGCTTAGAAAAAGAACTGCAAAACTCCTTGTCTAACTTCTGTACCTGAGCAGAGAATAACATCTTCCTCATTAACCATAAAAACACCAATGTCATGATTTTTTTCTACCCTTCACAGACCTACACAATTAAGAATAACTGGTAACCATAGCAACAGCTTCCTCATTGTATAAGAATACAAATACTTAGGCCTTACCCTTGGCCCCTCTCTCTCATTCAACAAATACAAGCTGACCAAAATAATTATCATGGTTCTAGCACAACTAAAGTTATGCTATAAAGTTCATCTCTTCTCTCCCCTGCTGCTCACATTTCTATTTCGAAACTGGAATATGGATTACCATTATTAGTTTTTTACTTCATCTACAATACTCAGATTCCAGACTCCAGGAAACAAAATTTACATATTCGCATTGCTTTCAGATGATCTCACATGCCAATGCAAACTGCTGAAGACGTTCAGTTGGCCACCTGTTGCAGAAAAAGTGAACCTTTCCCATAGATAAATTGATATATAGTCTTAAAGAAGGCTATTGACCCCACTAAATAGAAAACTCCTGTTCAGACAACAGTCATTTTCCCCAAGAAGCAGTCAAGAAAATAGTATCCCCTTAAGCAGGCCCCCATTCAGAACAATTATAAGAGAGTGTAATTTTCTTTTCCGGATTGGGTCCTGCTTTATGGAACAACCTCCCACTTCAGGTAAAAAGCCAAAATTCCCTGCAAGGGTTTAGATCACCCCTTAGTGAACATCTTGACAAGAAATATCAAGAAACTGTTCCAGGCACAATGATTAAGATCGAGCTGTAGAGACAGCATGCAAAGACTCTGTTCTAACCCCACAAAGAAGTATAATTCTAACTTCAACAGATGTATAACAAATATTTCAAATAATATAGTGTTTATAATGTAGATAGTCCACAATCACAGGTAAGTCAAGCAAAATGCCTCTAAAACTGCCAGTTTACTTCTTCCTATCAGTGTGTGCTTTCTGTTTCCTTAGTCTCATGTCAATGTTATCACCACAACTAAATTAAGTTGCATTTTATTAATAGATGGTATATCTTCAATTTTACTTTAATAAGCTTATCATACTAAATTTGTGAAACTGCATTCTTTCACAAACTATAATTCATAAACGAATGTATAACTTTTGGTGTCATAATGTATAACTTTTGATGTCAGTCTATGTACTCATTCCTTATGGGGCCAGGTCATAACTGAAAAGAAACTTCAGACCACCTCTCTCACATGGTTAACAAACAGCAAATAAATATTAGAAGAGGACTTAAAGTAAAAGCAAACAAGTATAGCATTGTAAATTTATTATTTATTAATTTATATTTTATTTATTTATTTCAATGTGATACCAAGAAGGTTGACTGAGCCAGTAGCTGATTTTTAGGTAAGGTACACAGAAAAAAGCTCCACGGTAGCAAAAATAAAATAGCACACAGTAGAATACAATAAAATAAATAAGATAGCATGGTAATAGATTACTTAGCAGAGAGAAGAAACAGATTTGTTATGATAGGCAAACAAATCTCAGCAGCAGATTGCAGTATAGACAGCACCCCACTGGAGATTGTGTAGTGTTAGCGGAGCAACAAGTAGCACACTTGCCTTTTGTTCAGAAGCCTGTGGGTTCTATTACTACACTAGATAGATGGATTGCTGCACTCTTGAATGTGTTATTCTTCAGATGAGATGGAAAACCAAGGTCCCATATGTTTGAGTTGGTGGTGGCTTGGGTGAAGGTAAAATCGCACAGTACCTATAGAAAAGACAAGGGAAGGTTCCCATTGCACTGGCCAAATTTCTCCAAGTAGTGGAAATTCTACCTTGGGTGTCCCCTTAGAAGAGACCCCTAGCCTAGTGGGACTAACCTGGTCAACAAGGATAATAAAAATATCTATCCAAGTACATCAAATAGCTATAAATACCCTAAAGGTTTCTAACTAAAGAGATCAGAGGACTAAAAACCCTCAGCTACCAAGGCTGGCTAGACATTCTGCCCCTATACTCTGTGTGTTAAAGACTCGTGAAACAGGATTTATGACTAACATTCAGTGCAGTTAAGGACCCAGTCCTCGTTGATGTCCTGCACCGCCTCAAAACAAATAACCACAAATGCTCAAACTCAAAACTTCAGCCTCCTCAGTAAAAAAATAAGACATGCTGTTGGGAGAGATATGCTAGTTAGTTTCAGTCTTCTCTGCAATAACCATTCTTTACTTAGAAACCAGACTGATATCCTCATTTCCATAAAGGTAGCCCTTAACAATTGCATGGGTGCCAGTAAATTCATCCCAGGGCTGATTTGCCTGCCATCCGGCAGACAGGATGTGCTCTACAAGGGTGATTATTGGCAAGGCAATTATGTTTTTGTGGACTAACTCTATCTTGTAAACATTATGAATCTATGAATTAAATTTATCAAACTAAATTGTAACATATAAACCCACTACTTTAAACTTGTCCTTGTGTCCTGTTCATATAATGGGAGAAGGAGGCTTCAATTGAATGCTTGCAAATGATACTGAGTTCCTCATAAGAAGGGAAAAGTCACCTTAAATTCTGATTTATTTTGACCTTGCTCTTTGTAAATAAAATCTATTTAACGTTACCCTTTTGTAAGATTTAAAATGACTAAATTAGTAGAAAAAAAGGTTTATTTGAAAACTTTATTATTATCTGTGTTAATGTGAATACCCTCTATCTGTTCACAGCTTATATAAATGAAAAAAAAAGCTGTAATTCCACATGCATCTGTCTTCAAATTATAGCACTAGTAATTGCTTGACAGAAGAGGCTTCCTGTTATTATTAATCTGGCTTAGATAAAAGACTCTTCTTTCATGTATGAAACAAAGGCTTTCCAATAATGCACTAAGACACAGACTGATACGGTGTGTGAATTGAAATAACAATGCACAAGTCACTAGGAAATGCAGAGATTCGATAAAGTAAATAACTCCATTAGGATCCTTTGTATAAAAAGCATATCAGTGTTTCAGGGTATACACATACAAAATCATTAAATAATATAGATGATATTTTCAGCTGAGAAGGAAACAAATGTCTCTGTACAGGCAGGCACTCATGACAGCACAACATTCTGAACAAAATAAGGATATTGTTTAAATCATACTCTTCTACATTTGTCATTCACATATCAGTCCTGTCTATCATAAATCTAAAATCATGGAGGTATAGCTATTTGTCATTGCTGGAGTCTTTTCTCTTATGGAAATATCAAGATTATGTGATTTTCCCATCATTTCTGGCTACTAATCTGTAGCCTAAATAAAAAAGTACATGTAACAATGAACTGCTCACACCAACAAGGCATATGAATTCAATATACTTTTCTCCCAGTCCAGTTTTCTCAGATTTGTATAAATAACATGTGTTTACAAACAACAGGTATAAAGGCAAATATCAGTAGAAAAGAACAAGTACTGGTATAAAACAGCTAAGCAGTTTTTTCTATTTGTTAAGGCTTCTCACATAATGCAATGCTATAGTTCAAAGTATGTGCATGTGCTGTGGTCGGCATGATGTATTATGAGATCACAGTGTTTTACACACAGACTATAGTTCATTTTCATGTTATTTATCAACAAATTATTATACATAGATATATATATATTAATATACATATATCTTTTCACTGTAATATATATGCATTTATGTTCATATTACTCTAGTGTTATTAACATTTTGTTGAAATAATTTTACATTTAAAAAAACAAAGTCCTGTGGGGAGCAGCAATCACAATTCCAATAGTAATATCACAGCTTCAAAAATGAGCCAAATCTGAAGCTCAAATCCTTTATTCACACTTATTTGTATAACAAATGTATATAACATATAGATATGTGTAAAAAACATATATATGCTAAAAATAATAAAAATACTTTAATAGCCACTTACACTTCTAAATATTTTAACTTTAAAACTGGATGGATAGAACAACATTCATTTAATCCTGGAAAATGCATAGCACCGAGTTTAAGCTGCCATTTTAATTCACTTTCATTCAAGTGTTCACCAGTTATAAAACCCCACAAATCTTTTTTAACGTGTAATTAATTTTATATGTTCTTTGTCTAATAAGGATATCATCCTTATTCATAATATGTGGCATTGATAACAGTGCCCACATTTAAACATACCTGGTGCCCTGCTTATACTGGCATTGTGTTTTTCTAGTACATTTTAAAGGATGTATCATTTCTGTACACTCCATGGGGCTTATCCCCAAGTAACTTAAACAATTGACTGTCAGTGGAAAAAAATTACCCAGTTCTTTTTTAATATCTCAAAAATATTGTAGCTGTCTAAAGAAAAAGTCAAAATAAACAACTTTTGATTTTCCATACTGTTAGGTAACACATTTGTTGCACTACAAAAAGTGTTACTATCATGCCTGCCACTGTCCAGCACTGATCTACCCAGTAAGGGTGTATACACTCCATGGGTTCCTTTATACAACACTTTGTTCTTAATTATTAATAAAAATTCCATGAGCTATCCCCTATTGGAAAACATATCTAATAACACATCACATTCCTTAATGAATGTATTTTCATCTGAAACCATCCTAGCCAGTCTCACTAACTGTCCCTTCACTACGGCCTTTTTCTGATGTTTACGATGCCAGCTACAATAGAAGATAGGTATTTGAAAAAGCAGGCTTTCTATAAACATGTGATGTAATACATTGCTGGTCAATATGTTTTGTTAATTCAACATATAGGAAAAGTATTTTCTCTGAATTTTATTTATGGGAGAATCCTACAAATTCAGTAATCTTATTAATGTAATTAATGAACTCTACAAGATTATCCTGTATATCTGTCCATAAAATGAAAAAAAAAAATCATCTAAAAAGTAGATATACAACCAAGAGTTTTGATATATGCTATTAAAATGCATTTAGACTCCCAATGGGGCATAACAAGGTTTACAAAACTGGGGGTGCAAGCTGCCCCCATAGGAACGCCAATACTCTGCCTAAAATATTGGCCCTCAAAATATATGAAATTGTTTGTTAACACCATATCCATAAGACTAGTGGCTAAATTTACTCTATCTGCTGATAACTGACCTATATCAAATACAATCTCTTTGAACCGTGCTAGCCCCTCAACATGTGGAATCACAGAACACAAATTAATAATACCTATAATTATAAATAAACAATTTTCATCAAAGGTTTCCTTTTGGCTCAAGCCATTGCTGAAAATGTTTTTTGGACCAGCCGACCTATCTGGTTAATACAATTGAATAAATGTATATTATAGTATTAGAGTTATGACATCAATAGCAGTGCTATTACAGATGGCTGGCACAGATGTAATTCATATGCTGAGACTACACAGAGGTGTTCTCATAATGACTAGCATCCTAGTAGTGATATGCTGAAGAAATGTATTGCAAAATAACATTTGCCATATAATCTAAAAATAAAAACAGACCAATATACTTTGCTTTGTGGCCTAGAGGGATGGAGTCCTCATTGTGGTACAGATACGCTATGTTCAAGTAACAGCCTGGGCTCTTGTGGATCTATGTAGAAAGGAGTAAAAGGAATGAAGAAATAAGCTTCATGACAGTTCACCCACTTCTTCTGCTAGTGATCTGACATGCACCCTGAAATAGGGGAAATATTGTAATTGCATAGCAGGCTGAAGTTAAAATTAACACAGATGGGAGTTGAACCTAGCTGACACAGTGTGCAGGGATGCTTGTGATGTCAGTAGTTCTGCAGTTACTACATACAAAAAATATCCTCTTGCTCACAGGATAGAATATGTGACACGGATAGATGCTCCACTCCAAGCCATGTCGCCTTCCCAGCTTGTCAGTGGAGAAGTCCCACATGCTTTAGGATGGTAAAGGAGAGGCCAAGATAAACATAAAGTAATATGAGCAAACCTAGAGTGGCTAATGTTCATCTGGGGAGCATGTAAAACAGGCAAAAAATGCACACGATATAAAATGTAAAATACATGTATTTATTCAACGTTTTTGTTCATTTCTGTTATTTTTTTTTTCATATCAGAACAATCAAGCCAGGTAGCATCCATTTTCACTGGACACTTGGGGTAAAACTACTATACAAAAATTAAAACCTAAAAGAAATTGTTCCATCCAACTGTCATTTTTCTTTCTATCATGAAGTGTCATCTTCCCTTTGACTCAAATCTCCAATTTCTTCATACTAAGACAAATTATTAAACTGTTACTGCTGCTGTTTACCTGATATTGATTCTGTATATTCTCTGAACACAATTTGTCTTTTGCTGAAAACTTTCACTACTTTTTTCTGATATTCATCCAATCATCAGCAAAATAATGTCCAATATGAGCAAGGAGAAAACTCTTAGCGTTTATAAACTTAAAAAAGCAAAACAATTAGGCAGGATATTGATTCTCATGAAGGCATTGATTAAAAGTCATGAACCCAGGTGAAGACTACAAAATGTGTCTTTTAAATGAATTTTAAGAGTCACAGAAGAATAACTTCATACCTCAGCTGAAAAGCACGTTCAGTGGCTACAACTCTTTTGTTTACTGTACATGTCCTGATCCACAAGATACCAGTCCATAATGTCAGTGTCACGGAGTCCTTGAAACATGGTGTGGTTGGATGACTTGGAGACTCTGGTGGTGGCATTGTGCATTGCTACAGTATTAGGAACCTCTTACAAATACACATTTACTACTGTGGCAGCAACACCTGACATTCTTTATCAACCTCTTTATTCTTAACACGGACATTCAGTCAAGATCAAATATGCTGCAGGCATGGCCCTGTTGCATGGCATTTGCAAGCACATGAATAGCTATGCCATCCTGTTTTGCCTTATTAGCATACCCTATGATGCTCATTCTAATAATGCTGTGCATTACCATGTCATTATTCCATCATTAGCATACTCTGAACCGTTGTCTGCTTGACCTGCTTAGTCTGTGTTTCTGAATCACACGAGTCCTGTGCATGGCTACATATTGCATGTTTTCAAAATACATCTGCTAGAGTTATCTAGTCTTCAGGATGTGAAATAAAGTAACTGCCAGTGCTTTAGATGCATTTGAGCAAATGATGGAGCAAGAACATATTTGGATGGTAGAGTTATTCATGCTAGCTGTAAATATCAATATTTATTCAGTACTACATCGTTCCACTTCTTGGTAAGCTAAGAACTCATTTTCTTTTCATGGTGTGCATATTTAGAAATGTACATATGAAGCAACATATGAAAATGTAAACACTGAATTATAGAAAGGGAGTACATATATACAGAGATTAAAGGCACAAAATTAATCATAATACAAGTTATTTATTAAGTTTAGTCCAGTTTGGCAACTCTTGCTTGCCATATGTTAGCTGCAGGAACCCTTCAGCAATTTACTGGGAGCACAGTACCCTAATAATTATTTGCTTTTGTTACACAAAAAAATTATTATTGTATCCCATTTCTGTGTGTGTACACACATACACACGCACCCACATAATGGTACTATCCCTGATAAGCCAGGAGTATCATCAGATGCATGGATGTTTTTCACACATGCACATGCATATTATGCCTATCAGAAGATGTACAAACACACAACACACACACACACACACACACACACACACACACACACACAGTTAAGCACCTAGATAAAGCAAGCACAAAGACAAGGAGTACATGCAGATTCTGCAGGCAAGTAGCCATATCCACGAACTCAACAAGAGAAATAAGAGCTGTGAGATGGCAACACAAGTCTCTGCACCACTGCAAAACTGATGTTTGGCCCACATCCTCCCCAGGCCAACAAAGACAAGACAGTTATTTACACAATGCTTAGACACTTATTATGGACAACGTTGAGGTCTGACTCAGAATGGAAGTGAAAAAATTATGAATAACGTTTTACCATTTAATAGTCTGCAATATACTCCATACACACATGCATACCTATAAATGAACAAGTTATAGTAATACTTGTTTTCACATGGATTTTAACAAATACAATAGATTATATGACTCTTTCTGCCAAACCAGATAAGTGACTGTTAACAGAAAGAGTGTGCCACTTTTACCAGCAAACAGCCTCCTTATCCACTAATTGTAGCTACTTTATTGATTGTATATACACCTCAGTCATCCAAAAGAATTTTTTTTAATGGGCACTATAAAGCATTCTGACTTGCTTTACACAAATTATATACTAGTATTGTAAAGCTATGTCTTCCCTTATGGGCTCTCCTAGAAGTAAGTTTTTATTTTTCAGCAGCGCATCTCTCCCAAGCAATTATTTGGTATAACAGAGTACTTCACTAAACATCTCAAATAATGGCTAACACTTAATTCCAGCCATCAGGTCTGGATATTTTTTCAGAAGAAACAGAATGATGAGAGTATGATGAAGAAGTGAGGTACTTTGTTGATTCTCCCATAAATTAAAATTAACGATGACAGTGTTGCCTGTGATGCTAGGTGAGGATGTGTGCATATCCTTTTGTGATATTCAGACTTACGATGTGATGACCTACTTTTCAAAGGGCACCTGGCAATGTCTCTAGCTAGGACCACTGAAGCCGTAGTATTCCTTTGGATTGCACCTCATCTAACTTCTGCAATATAGCAGCTTTTATAAGACACATGCAAAACAATTCTAATATCCACTGCATTGCATTCTTGTAAAGCAGCTTATTTATATGAGGCTTTTAATATAGGCAGTAAATGAAATGGCACAGGCAAACATGTTGACAGTGTCTGAGCAAGCAACTGCCATTTCTGCTATCTTCTTGAACTGTGGCAGGTATTCATAGTTATTTGTGCAAATGCATTAAGGAATTTGGGGTGAGCGCAAACAGTTGCAGCTGAGCATTGATTCAAAGAGGCCATTTACACCGATTCAGTGTCCTCAAATGTAGTTATGCAAACGAGCAGCTAGGCGCAGCTAATGAGAAAGAAATGAGTAGTGACTTAAATGTTCATATGCCAATTAAGACTATTTTATACCATTTGCAATTCATGGTCAGTTTTTTCCACTTTCCTGTGTTTGTTGCAGATGCACTATAAAAAGGGAAGCGTCAGCAAATCTATCAGAGTTGCAGTTGGCAAAAATGCTATCCTTGTTCCAAGCTTCACTATTTGTAGCTCAGAGTTTCTTTTCTTGGCTGGGCCAAAACTGCTTGTGTTCAATAACACTCCAAGAATACAAAAATATAAACAAAGTATTACTCATTATAACCTTGTTAATCAAGAAATTGTTGATAGGTATAGACTGGATAGGGACATTATAAGGGTCTTAGTGGGCATGTTTGACCCCCATAAGGGCAGTGGAAGAATGCATGGGCTTCCTATTCCTGTGGACAATGAAGTATGTATTGCCCTGACTGAACTTGCTAAAGGGACATTCCAGAGGCAGTCTAGGAACACAGTGGAGATTTCACAGGCTTCTGCCTCAAGGTTACTGAAGGAGTTCTTGGATGTACTCTTGACACATGTGGATCAGTACATCTACTTCCCAGTGTCACTTCAGGTCCAAACCTGAACTATGTGTGCCTTTTATGAGATGGCACATTTCCTTGAGGTACTCGGTGTGACAGATTGCACCCATGTAACAATTGAGGACCCTCCTAATCTACAGGGTTGGCAGCACTGCAATAGAAGAGCTTCCATTCCATCAGTTGCCAAGCAGTGTATGATGCATGGGGGAGCATCACTTATGTCTTTGCCCAGCATCCTGGCAGTGCACATGATTCCCACATCTGGCACAATGGCTTACTTTACTGCCTCTTCTTGCGTAGTAGGATGCCTAGTGGTCATCTTGTTGGTAAGATGAAAATGTGTTTTTTTTAGTTAAGTATTTATTCATGTTAAAAATAACTGCCATATATCAATCTGCATTTTTGTTATTTTGTCTCCCCACCCCTCTTTTTTTTTTAAGGGGATGATGGATATCCACTGGAGCTATAGCTCATGTCTTCAGTGAAAAATCCATCTGGAGCTACAGAGGGGAAATATAACACATCCCTGTCCCAGACCTGTATTGTAAATGAGAGGGTATTAGCCCTCCTGCAGAGGCATTCCAGGTGCCTGGATACATCTTGGAGTGCCCTTCGTTATGACCCAGCTACTGCATATATGATGTCCACTGCCAGCTGCATTCTGCATAATATGAGTATGCACTAGTCTTGTGTGAAGTGACCCATGCTGGCACTGCAGGTCCCATTTCTAGTCCACTTTGACTAATGATGACCAGCCAGCAGTGATAGTACCATTTCTAGTCCACTTTGACTAATGATGACCAGCCAGCAGTGATAGTACCATTTCTAGTCCACTTTGACTAATGATGACCAGCCAGCAGTGATAGTACCATTTCTAGTCCACTTTGACTAATGATGACCAGCCAGCAGTGATAGTACCATTTCTAGTCCAGTTTGACTAATGATGACCAGCCAGCAGTGATAGTAAGTGACCCTATGCAGCAAGCTTATACAAAGCATGTGGCTGCACAGGTTACGAGGCAGTGTCCTGTCCATAGCTATGGACCAGGACATTCAGTCTAGTGCTTAGTATTTGGTAAAAAACACAGAGTATAACTGATGCATGCAGTGATACCTGAGGGCTATGATGTGTGGTGCATAGTCTACTGTCACTGTTCCGCTGGCATTCTCTTTCATCTTAAAATATTTTTAATAACTTGTTGCTTGCCTGAGTGCTCAGTTATTCCTGTTCAGTGATGTAAGGCAGCAAATCAATAAATAAGTCGACAGTTATACGTGCTGTATTTAATACATTTTTGGTTTAATTATTTATTTACTATGCTACTATGTTAGCTTCATTTGCCTTTTCTGTGTAAAGAATTGCACTGCACATCAGATTTCTTTCTTACTGCCATTCAAAATAATTATGATTTCTGAAACTGTTTTCATTTGCGCAGTAATAATGGGGTACTGGCAGCAGTTAAGTGTATATGGCAGGATGATTATTTCAATGTGTCATATCTGTATGATGTAGTGGACATGGAAATGTTTGTGCATTGCTATTATGATTTCTTATGTAAATGCAACCATATGGAAAGGTAATCTATGTATCATTGGTTTTGCCCCACTGTTCATTTGTGAAATTAAGAGATGTATAGACTCCCCCTACAATCCAATTGCATTTAAACAGAAATTTAACTAATTGCACTTTCAGGGTATGGTGGAAGTAATAGCTGGAAAGGAACTAACTTCACATATTGAACCCTTCACCTCAACAAGACTTCAAGTACACAGTCATATTTATCAATGAATGTCATTCACAGTAGCTCCGGATCAAATGAGTCACACATGTCTTCTACTGATAGGCCTGGTGATGGTGCAGCAGATCTGGAGGATGGGCTACAATGAGATGTTTGAGGTGAATTAGTCTGATGGTAATATCTAGAGGAGGAAGATGATCCTCCTGTCTGTGATATGACACTGCTGCATGACTATGAACTTTGCCTGGAACATGAGGTTCTCCTAGGTATAGAAGACCACTAACATGACCTGTGAGAAATGTTTTGTGATTGCTCACTGTAAGTACTGACATTACTGTCATAACAGCCACTGTTAGTATAATTTGATCTCCCCCACATTTCTGGAGAGTACTCTGTTCCCTTCCCCCTCATAAAACAGTGTCCAGCATAACTCTAGTATGCCCTAACCAGTGTACAAATGGAGGCTGGAGCTGATGCCTGGTGTGCCACAATACTATGCATCAGTGACACCATGGCATTATCCTTTGGTCTCTGCCAATTGAAATTACTGTTGGAAATCTTCACCATATTCTGTAGAACTTACACCATTTCTAACTGATTCTCTGTTGCACTGGTTTGAGCCCTAACTATGTCACAGTGCATTTCTTATTGTGCAGCCAATCCTAAATGTGTTTCCTGAGGTAGTTCAAAATAATTTCTGCATCTGTCACCTCTTTGTAATGTTGTCACTGTGGGCAATGTGGCCTCAGATTGCCTGCCTTCATACTCAAACTGCTCTGTGTGTGGAGACACTA
The DNA here is from genome assembly GCF_019279795.1 of Protopterus annectens. Taxonomy (NCBI): domain Eukaryota; kingdom Metazoa; phylum Chordata; order Ceratodontiformes; family Protopteridae; genus Protopterus; species Protopterus annectens. Next base: position 1,402,221,117 of record NC_056744.1, read on the forward strand.
GTGTAGATGTGCAGGTTTCTTCCTGCTGTACAAATGTGAGTGGAATGTCAGCTTGTATTTGACTTTGTGATGCAGTGTCGCTTTCTGTAGTGTTACTAACATGTTGTGTAGTGAGACAGTCTGTCATTACACTGGGAGACTGACCACCACTTCCCTTGGGATGCCTCATAAATACAACTACATCATCATCAGCAGCAGCATTCACAGCAGCAGCAACGCCCATTCTACTGCTGACTTCATCCATATTTGTGGGTACAGTTGAGCTATTTGCTTCTGATGCTGAATCTGTAAAATAAATCATTACAACACATCAATAATACTGCAGCAGCATATGGTATAGCATGCTTACAAGGAGCGGGGGGGGGGGGCACTTACCATGACGTCTTCCTTCATTTCCATTAATTGCTGATGTAAAAGGCTGACCTAAGAATAAGGAAATGTGATGCATTTAATTAAAGCACGGTTTGTCACCATTCAATTTGAAATATTTAAAGGGTGTATATATTTTAAACCAACCTTCAGGAGTTGATGAATGCAAATGCTGATGCAGACTTTGGTTTGATGGAACAGTGTCTGTGCCACCACTGATTATTCCAGTTGCACCATCTTTTGTCTTAGTCGTTCTCATGTGTGGACAGGCATCATCAGGTGTTAATAAGATTTGGTGACCCCCCCCAATCCTCATACTTGTCCAGAAAATTGCATTTTGCCTAGCCTTGCTTCTAGCATGTCCTACCATATCATTTGCCGTTTTCTTACACTGTGCAGGTGATCTGTTTCTGCTCCAGCTGCACTGATTTTAACAACTACTTGGCTCCATGTTTTGCTCCTTTCAGCTTGTCTGGGCCCCCTTTACAAAATAAAGTTTGCTATATGTCCTAAGTGCAGCCATCAGTACATAATTTTCTTCATGCTAAAGTTACTGTCTCTATGCCTGGGTCCCTTATTCTCAATCTATAGTCCACAGGAAAAAAAAAAGAAATAATAAATAAATAAAAGGGCTACAGTCAGGTATGTGCCACACTACTGTCTGGATGACATTAGCAGTTAAACTATAAAACACTGGCCTGCTGTTCTTGCCACTAACATAAATAATTAAATAAGCAAAGAGAAATGTTCTTTAAACTGCACATCTTCAGCGTATTCAATACTGATCAAAGTAATTACACAAAAAGCAAACTGCAGTACTATCTGTCATCATCATATATTCCTCCCTCACAGGCAGCAGTAAAACATTACTTTCATTAGATGTGTATTTCTGTCTTTCGCAAAGGACACATTTTCAACTGCAGTAAACACATTTCACATGTATGCACAATCTAGAACTTCTGTAATGATTTGTTGTTAACTAACTACAATTTCAGTGAACAGCACCACATGCCAAATAACTGTAAGCACTTCACCATAATTACCAGTCATGCATGCAGTGGTATCATTAAATGCAAAATATACTTCAAAATGTCTTGTAAGTTACCTTTAAAACATTATGACAGCAGCTGTTAATTTGCTTCTTAGTAAGTATGGAGTAATTTATAAACTTTTTCTTACTATCCGATGTCTTTGGTATCCTACCAGATTTGTCACCCATCTTGACTACTCAGAAGTCAATATGGCACAGCTCAACTTTGCATTGTACATTCAGGCCAAATTACACATTTAGTATGCAAATTAAACTAATTTATATGTTTGTCTATGAATTGTAGTATTAAGCAAACGTGTTAGGAAGTGCATCAACATATTCTGGATTTTCACCGATTGTGAACAAGCATCACACAGTACATGAATGTATCTGAAACAGCTGTGGATGCACTGCAGACATTTACAAACTCAGTAACAGTCCACAGCAATGCTAAGCTGTCCGTGGAGGTGTGCCGCTTCACTTAAACTACCCAGTATAAGAATGTACTTGTAAAATTCAAAATGGAGTTATCCAAATGTTAGGTAGAAAGCAATCTGAAGTTTAATCTGTGCCCATCCAACATTGCATGTCATACCCTAACAAGTGATACATATCAAAATGTTCTAGAAATAATATTTTACATTACTATTGACATTTATTTCCCTACCACCTTTATATAAATAAAGATAAAAATGGAGAGAAAAAAGGGAATAAGCCCAAATTCACTGCATGACACCTTCTGCTGTTACAGTAAGACAGAAAAAAATGTAAATTTTATCAAGAAATATTATTGTCAATCCTAACGTTTATAGACAAACTTAAAAGTAATCCATTAGTAATGGAAAGGTCATGTAAGCAGTTCCCTTTAAGTAAAAAGCAGTGTGTGACAAAGTAGTTTTGATTTTACCAAACATGCAAATGTTATCAATACCTGGTCTAATATGTATGCTAGAAAGGGTCTATATTATATAAATGAAAGTTCATATAATCGATCCCTCTAATGAGTGAATAATCCCAGAAATCGGGATGCGTGCTGTGGGATCGCAGTACAGTGAAAACTGAAATATTAAGTATTTGCCCTTTCCTCACTGTAGTGCAATCTCAGAGTTGGAATGTATATTTAGCAGGGGGTGTGGGGGGGCTAATATTTTTTTCGATTTCCAGGATTTTTACTCATTAGAGTGAGCGATTATATATATTATATAGAGGGAGGATAGAGGAATGGTGAGGATGCAAGGAGTAGAGGTGGATGAGTTTAAATACTTGGGATCAATAGTTCAGAGTAATGGTGAGTGTGGAAGATAGGTGAAAAAGAGAGTACAGGCAGGATGTAAGAGTGAAAGGGAAGGTCTACAAGAGGGTAGTGAGACCAGCTATGTTATATGGGTTGGAGATAGTGGCATTGACAACAAGGCAGGAGTTAGAGTTGGATGTGGCAGAGTTAAAGATGTTAAGATTTGCACTGGGTGTGACGAGGGTGGACAGGATTAGGAATAAGTATATTAGAGGGTCAGCCCAGGTTGGAAGGTTTGGAGACAAAGCCAGAGAGGCAAGATTACATTGGTTTGGACATGTGCTGAGGAGGGATGCTGAGTATATTGGGAAAAAGATGCCAAGGATGAAGCTACCAGGTAACAGGAAAAGAGGAAGGCCTAAGATAAGGTTTATGGATATGGTGAGAGAGGACATGCAGGTGGTTGGTGTGACAGAGCAAGATGCAGAGGACAGAAAGAAATGGAAACAGATGATCCGCTCTGGCAACACCTAATGGGAACAGCCGAAAGAAGATGATGATGAGACTGATCGATTATATGAATTTTTATTCATATAATATAGACCCTGCTAGAAAAAAGGGTTTGGTCAAGATGATGTCACACCCAACAGGGAATGGCTCTAATCCTGCTTAATTCAGCCCTCAACATACTTTTCTCGTTCTGGTTCTGGTACTTCTAGTGATGGCAACACCTATGAAGACATGATGCAGTGCTTCTGGTTGGTCCAAGAAAATGACCTTAATAATGCTCTACCTTTTGCATGACTCATACCTGGAGAAGATGCAGGCATGCATGTGCCACACCACATGGAAGAAAATCGATATCTGGCAAGAGTTGGATGACCACCTGTCAAACCTTACAGGTATAAACCACTCTAGTCAGCAATGTCATCATAGGTATGATGATTTTCAGAAGTGTAGTGCTAACTAGCTGGTCGAGTGGGTTGACCAGGTTATAGCAAGAAATCCAGAGTTCTACATAAAGTAAAATGTTTAATCCATATATAGCAGTATAGATATATAGATATGTAGATATATATATCTATAGATATGTATATATGCAAATTGATATGTATGTGTAATACAAAAGGGAGTTAAATAAATTGTGCAAGTACATGTATTTCAAGAGTCAGATATCTTTACCTGGAAATTTGTACTTCAGGTGGCATTCTGAAATCCATAAAAAAGGACTAGTATTTCTGTAATCAGGCATCCATCTTGTCAAGAAAGAGAAAACTAGTACTATGTGTTAACGGGTTACAGCAATAATGGAAATGTCAGAAAGAATATGAAGATAGTAATCGGTAGAGGTAAATCTGTAAATCTATTATTAATGTTCAAAAATCAGTAATGTTGAATGTATATAATACAGTTATGAAATAAAAGTTGCAGTTACAGATGTGAAGAATTGTGGAGCATTGCAGTGAAAAAGTTGTAAGACTTTTTATAAATGTTACATGAAGATGGGTTTTGTGAGAGATAACGAAATGCAAGTAAAATAAATTGCTTACCTTAATTGTTTATTCATAAGTATTTCTAGCTGCACATACAAGATGGCTGAAATGACAGTCACCACACCCTAGTTAGAATGCCTGTTGGGGGAGGGGAGTTACTTTGCTGAATTAATGAGCAGCATGTACGTTTTCAGAGAACATGCTGTTTTACTTCACTCTTACTTAGTAAACATTAGCCAAAGTCCTGCAGGAAAAGAAATTCACACTTTCTTGAATTGATACATTTCAGTCTTTGCAGGCATTCCTCAGAACATGCATGTTAGACTAGGGACTTCCATTTTAAAGTAGTTATTAGGCATTACACAGGCTAAAGGGTAAAATAAATTGTGTTTTATTTATGCATAAAAGACAGTTAAACAAAAAGAAAAATAACCTTGCTGGTCAAGCATGAGAGACAGTTTATTAGAAGGGAAAGCTAATTTTTTGGTCTGTTCCTCATAAAATGTGTGGTTTTCTGGATTTTTGTGGCAAATCAGGGAGGACTAAAATCAATAAATAAATAATGGCAGGCATTTGAATTTCAGACTTCAGAGAATACATAGTAATGCAAGACCTTTTATTCTAACAATTTTCTAAGTTTATAAGAGGAATATTTAAAATTCATCCCCGTTTTTAGAACTTTGTCCCCCATTACTTTTGTCTTTGTCAAGATTTGTTTTTCTAAGAGGTTGAGAGCTATGATCCCTTTCCATTACAATTCATCACAAGCAAGCATAAACACTAGTCTTATACGTTCTTCCCATTTACATAAGTAATTCCCCAATCACTAGCCCCTGTTGTATGCATAAGCACTTCCTATACACAAGTTCACTTCAATAAAGATATTTTTCTGTAGTGGTGTATTGTGTTGCTACCTTGCATTAAAACTGTATTGTGTGGATTTATTGTGTTTTTTTCTATTTTGCCTCTCCCCACCTTTTTTTTCTCTCTTTTTTTCTTATTTTGCTTATGGGTTTCCTTCTCCTTTCTTCTTTTTCTTGTCTTTCATTCTTTTTCTTTATCATTTATACAGGTTCAAATCCTTCAGGACCAGACTAGGCACATACCTCCCATGTTAGGGAGTGATCACCCACATTCCATTAGGGGAGGTCCTCACAGGATCAGAGTGGATGCAGTGGTCCTGCAGGCATTCAGGCATGTGGAAGCCTGACAAGCCTCACAGAATGGGGTTTCAGAGTTTCATTGAAGATGTACTGATAGAGGTAGTGGATAGGAGAACTCAGCCAGCTTAAGACTATCTTCAGTGTGCAGAAGACATGATTCCCCAGTTGGTACTGGCCACCATGACAACACAAGCCTCTACCCTCTGAACATCAGGCTCCTCCACTGCAATACCATCTAGCAATAGACAAGTTTGTGGCTCTGTGGACTGGGTACACTATTGGGACTTCCATAACCCTTCTTTCCTTACCGTTTCACCTTCACCCTCTTCCCATTTTTCACCCACATTAACCTCTTACAAAAAAGTTTGAAACATGGGAGGGAGTCTATCCCCTGTCAAAAACATAATTCTCACCTTCTCCAACTCCTCCAACTCAAACCCTCTTGATGTCTCCCTTGTGTCACCTCTTTGTTTTGTCTCACAGTTTTTCAGTCTGTCCTTTCACCCCTTTGTATTCTTTTATGAAGCCATCAGACTATACACAAAAGGATAACCCTATATGAAAAAGTTATAATCTCTTTACTTTAAAAAAAAAACTCTTAGGAGCTGCACAGTCCACAGCTTTTCTATAATGCTTTCAGTGTGACTCTGCTCAGCCATTCCCGTCTGTGATATGCCACAGAGCAGACCATTTATGATTTCATGAAATACTTTGCATGTACGTAAAGACATACTTTTTGCAACTTGCACATAACAAAAAGTGGGAGTGATTATAGAAATTGCTTTGCTTTTCCATATTAAAAGCAACTGTATTTTGCTAATCTCATTTGCATATCAGCATAGCACCGTTGTTTGGCTCTGGACTATGAATACCACCCATATATATCTCCACAAAGTCTCAAAGCTGTAAAGGATATCCCACAATCATTCTCACCAACCTGTTCTTTCTTCATGGCACCTTTTGAACCACAAATTAAAAGTGAATAAATATGTTGGTACTAAGATGGCATATAATGCATAGTGCAGACATCCAGTAAAGTACATAAAGCACACATTTTCTGTATTCCCTACTATACATTCTCTTCTTCTTTCAGCTTTTCCAGGTTAGGGGTCGCCACAGCGAAACTCCGGTCTGCTAATGATTGGCAGTAGATTTTTACAGTGCTGAAATGCCAGCCCGATGCCTGACCTTCAACAAAGGCATGCCCATTCATGCATGTCTTTCGAACACCACTCAACCGCTGGGAGGACATGCAGACTCCACAAAGAAGGCGCTCCAGCCGAGAATCAAACTGGAGAACCTCTTGCTGTGAGGCGACAATGCTACCGCTGCACCACTGCGGCAATTATACTATACATTCTCTGTAAAAGAAAAAACAAACAATGCCTGAAAGGATTCCAAATTGTTCCCTCCCCTTGGAACTACATCTGTATTTCTACTGGCTGTCACACAAAACAGCCATCTGTCAATTAATGAGAATAGGGGACTCACTTTTCCTGGGCAGTGCACCAACAGTTAGAAATCTCAGACAGTATAGCTCTCATTTGTAAGGCATCATCACAGTTTTTAATCAGGATATTCAGAAGATTATGTTAAACATAACTCTAGAGGTGACCATCTTCTCAATTTGCAGAGAGCATTTGATATCCTGAGTTGTTTAACTGCATGGAACAGTCTCAGGAGTATAAAATTATAATGTCACACTCAGAAGGGGTTGTGAGATTAATATAGCCTCATTTAGAAAACAGTACTACAGACTCTTAATGCTATTTATGTTTAGTGTACAACATGTATTGTGATTACGTATATTTTACTTTTGTGACATCATTCTTAATTTGTCTTATGGTATTAACACATGATCCTCTCCTGTATGACATATGTCTTAGGTATCAAAGCAGGATTCGTGGACAGGGACATGCTTGTTTGTTGACTGCAAATCCGTACATTACTAACATAGAGGTGAAGAGTTTGTTAAATAGACTGGACCCAGAACAGGAAGACCATTCTGTTGCCAAACTCTAATCTTGGTCTGGGTGTCTCAAGCTCAGAAGAAGAATATAAAATGGTAGTAGACCTCAGAATGTGAGACAGCTTTCCAGTACAAGGTGGGTCTCCTTAACACTGGATACTTCAAAGCATCTGAATGTCTCTTTGTTTCTGTTTCGCTCACCCCCCCCCCCCCCAACTAAGTGAAAGGATCACTGCATATTCTTACCACCTCAGAATGCAGGCATGCAGGTGTATATGACTGGGACATGCACACTCATCAAAGCCACTGATCTCAACATAGTAAGAGTACAAAGCAGTGGCAGATCCTTTTGTTCTTCTTGGGATTATGCTTTCACCACTCCATGAGCTTAATCTCCTCACTTGGCAGCATGGCTTCTGGAATGCAATTGTATTGTCAGGACAGATATTAGGAAAGGAAGAGTCCAACTCTTTGTCAGCTGATCCTGACAGCACAATCACATTCCTAGAGGCACACTGGGATAGTACAAACAAACAAACAGCAAATCATGTTTTTTTTTGCCCTTGACGAAGGAGGAGAGTCACTCTTGGGATTGCCCATGCCCCAAGTGACAGTACATCTCTGCAGAGACATTTTGAGTTCTGCTCTCTTTATGTTATCAATCAAAGAGTTATTTGACAATGAAATGTGTTAACAAGAATCATTTAATTGATAATGTATTCATTACAGTAAGCTACATAACTACACTATTTTGTTTCACATGAAATTAAAAAAGAATGCACAGAATGCATCATGTCTCAAATCAGTTATGAGAGTATAAAAGGATTCGTCTGCTGATGAAACTGATTTGACTGAGTACTAATTGGATACAGTTATTTCTAAAGTGGTATCTCAGTAATGCCATGAATTATTTATCATAAACACAACAAAATAAGACAACACATTTAATTTCACAGTTTAGGCTTAGTACATAATACACATGGAATTCACAGTAAGATTAATGCTGCTGAGTTTATAAATTAGTAGCCTATTAACATGTAAGAACTAAAAACAATATAATGAACACCTTGAAAGTACACATTGGGCATAGACCACTTAATGAACTTGTTACGTACCTTAATACTTTAAGAATTCACTCATGCACTTTTTTCCCTTCAGTTAATTGGAAATATCCCACTGAGCAAAGGTCATTTCTGATGGAAGCTTTTGGGAAAGCATGAATAATATATTTGCATAATAAAATAGTTGCTACTTAAGAAGACCTAAACAGTTCCATAGAATTATGTACGGGATTAATATAATATTTTCCCTATGATTCAAAAATGTTAGCTGAAGTCAAGCACAGCAGGATTAGGAGAGTCACAGGCAAATATGTAAATATATGAGAAATATCATTTAATAGCTATCAAGGTTAGATTTACACATGATATCCAGTAATGTGAGTTATTTACATTGTGTATCAGTTATTATTTTTCTACCAGACTGGGTTTCAAGATGGCTGTGTGTGTATACACACACACACACACACACACACACACACACACACACACACACACACACACACACACACACACAGGGTAGTTACTGTGTAGATAATAACCAACAGCTGCAGCTTGCATTGTAGTTAATTTTGAAAGAAATTGCTTAATGCTTATAAGAACTTTCATTCTACCTACCTGAAGACCACACCTAAGCACACTAATAAAGCATGTAAGAAAGCTATTAGGAAGCTTAAGGTTTTCTATGCACTTAATATAGCCAGAAAAAAACTACAAATATTTCTTTAACTACATTAAAAAATTAAGAACTAACACCCAGCAATGTTCACAACTAGTCCAAAGCAATATTGTACACTGTGTTCCACATGAAATAGCTGATATTGTAGCCGACAAATGTAAACGTGGCTCCACCTACAGTTATAGCTATTCCATGGATTTCACAACCATAGTCACTCCATTTAATTACTATTGAACAAATTTTTTCAGCCATCTGTAAAGCTAAGAACATCATATCCCTGGGCCCTGATGATAAACCATGCTGTCTGATTATCAGGGCCAAATATAACCTATCTAATCCTGCACTTAACCTCTTTAATGGAATCTTCTTCAATGGTTATATTTCTGAAGCATGGAAAACAGACATTGTTGTAATGCTGTTACACAAAAGTAGCCCTTCCATGTATCCTGTTTGCAATAGATGCATTATCTTAACTAGCATCAATTGTAAAGACAAGGAGTATGTTATCTTAGACCTCATTAATCTAGGAATTGAAAATCTCTTATCCTTGGACCATCATCAATCTGGCTTTGTCAAAGGAAGATTGCTTCTTTCTAACCTCATTCATTTATTTGAAAAAGTACCCAAAGTAATGGATAGTGGTTATGCAGTACATACAGTATATCTGTACTTGCACAAGCTTTTTGACACTTTTCCCTATGCAGACATTATTGACAGACTTGCAAATTTGAATATAAGCCCTTATATTGTGCAGTGGAGAGGTGACTGGTTATCTTACAGAATCCCACCTGTGATCCAGAGAGTATCAGGACTAGCAAGAAACAGAGAACAAAGAATTAGTCCAGATAAAGTCCCTTTAGCTAGCAGATCTAGCAGACTCACTCTCATATACCCTCCCTGTAGGAGGAAAAAGAAACCTTGGTGAAGTTTCAAGTAGTTTATTCAGTTAAGCTGAGCAAGTGTTCTTGTTCAGGTACATTTCATTCAACTAGTCAGTTATTTAAAGCCAGTTACAGACAATGGTAGATGGCCCATGGGACCTGACTTGAGGAAAAATCTGGGAGATGGAAAGATAAGGAGCCAGTACCAAAGATTTGAGGTTAGTCCTGTATTTGAATATTGCTATAAGACCCATGAGGGTTTACCAGCATAGCAGCCTCTGGAATCTCATTCTTAGTTAAAAGGTTTTTATTTGTAACAAACAAAACATGACAACACACCATGAACTACCACTACAGAACTATATTTAAGAATACATTTTCACCTGAGCTTCATCAGGTCCATCTAATAGAGTGGTCTACACTTTGATCATTGAAAATACCTGCTTTTTTAAGGCTATCACCTGACTTTATTAGCATGTTTTGTAATACATGTAATATGAGAGGCTGTATCTGCCTTTGTGGGGCTCATATACCCTGGGGCTAATTATGAAAGCTTTATTACAGAACGTTTCTAGTCTGACTTGTCCTTATCGATGCTTGTATCACATGTAATAAGAGAGGCTGTGCCTGCATTTTTAAGGTGCTCATATCTCCTGAAATACATTATGATAGACTAATCTTCTCTTGTATTACAAAAAGTTTTACAGTGCCTACTTATATGAAGCTCATATATGTGATTACTGTGACCAGTTCCCACTCTTCTTCCTGATGAAGACAGACTTTTTCATATGCAGGGGAGGAAGTCACTTAGAGCTAGACTACGTGACTCCAATTTTGAACAACACATGCATCCAGAGAAAGAGGAGTCTGTTTCATTGATAACATCTTCATCAGCTGGAAGGGGGATGAAGCCACACTGAATGACATTTACAACCCTATCAATGATTCCACTGGATTCCTGAGATCCATGAGCTCTCACAGTAAGTCCTTGATTGGCTTTTTTAGACATAACCATATCCAAGGATACCAAAAAACAAGTGTGTCTCCAACAACCTGTTCAGAAAACCAACCAGGGTTAATATGCTGCTGCACAGTAAAAGCATGCAACCCCAGATCACACAGAGAAATATTATATAATCTCAGGGGATGAAGATTGTACCTGTCTTTGAGGTAGAGATTTCATCTGAAATGTAATCATCCTATACACTATGACTTCATAGCTAGGGGGTACAGATATTGATTACTGAATTCCATCCTCAACCCCATCAGAATGTAAAAAGAGGCAGAGTACCCCATTTTGAGGGCCCCCTGGGAAAGTCCTAGGGCTCAACAAAAGCCAATACTAAAATCTACAGGAGGACAAACGAAAAAGAAGCATGCACTCACTTTTACAGCAGTTACAAAACAAACAGAAAGATCATGACCAGCAACTGGGCAGTAATTACAGACAATAAACAAGTGAAAAACTCTTAAGACACCATCCATATTTTGTTTTCAGGAGAGCCAAAAACATTAGGGACTGGGTAGATTGCAAATTCAGATCAGAGAAGGACAACAGAGGAACTTAACCCTGTGCCACCCCCCTTGCTTTTGCACTTACTGCAAATATATGAGCAATAAGGACTACTACTTTTGTCCAGTACTCAGGAGAAAAATTAACAGCACTTGCTCTGGTAATTGCAACCCTGCTCTTTTGATAAACCAGATATAGTGTAATGTACGTGGTTGTTTTTACATAGGGAAACTGTGAACAAATTCAAAATCAGGGTAGCAGACCACCTGCCTGACATCAGACTCCAGATCCTCAAAAAATGACTACTGAAACACTGCTATGACTTCTCAGACCATGGAGGTTTCCACTTCCACATCTTGGACAAGCTGTCCATGGGTCCACTCAAAGGAAGCAATAATGCCATTCTTTAAAAAAAGGTGTTAAGCTAACAGATCAGGCTAGATGCCCACCATCACCCTGGTCTAAACTCAAACATTTCCTTTGAAAGTGTACTTGCACTTAGGAAACTAAACCATTTGTACTGTTTAACCCAGTATTTGGACATACACTGTTAATTGACTGTAATTGCTGCTGCTAATATGAAAAAGCCAATCAAGAAATTAGATTTGTAAATCACTGCATTTAACTTGGTATGATTTATCTGATGAACTAGTGACATGGGAAGCAAGTCACTCTGTTTATTTTTATCATTTTATTTATTTATTTATTTATTTTTGTAATCTCAATATGTATGCAACTCTAAACAACAGCTGTCATGAGTTTGGAAATGTTTTTTACCCCGTGATGTGCACAAACTTAAACAATAACTTCCAGTTATTTGAAAATGTTTTCTGGTACTCATTTGGGACTTTTGCTTTTCTATTCTTGTTAGGAGTGAGAAAAGTGGGCCAGACAATAGCCTAGTTTGATTGACAGCCCACACCCATACTGACTAGATCAGCCTCTTACATCATCTAACTCCACCCCAAGTCCCAGGGCACCATTCCCTCTCACAAAAGAGTGGATAACTACGCTTGCACCTGTTCCTTCCCAGTTCTGATCCCTGAACTATCTAACCCTCTTCTGCACTGACTTCACCACCTGGAACCTGAATAGAAGATGAATCTAAACAGAAGAGCCTCATTAATTGCTAGACTCAAGAAGAAATTTGACAGTGAATATCTCACACTGGAGTACCATAAAACCATGCTCTGAGATCAGGAGCATTCTCCCCCTCACTGCAGCTACCCCACAGCAACCAGGTATAGATATTCTAGCCACTTGTCCTGCATTAACAAAATGTCTGTAATTTGCAGTACATTGAAAATTGTTATCCCAGGGCACCACTCCACACTTACACACACAGTTCTTTACACCATATGCACAACTTGCCTATGCTCAAAGAAGATCTGAGATTCTTACTTATATTACGTTTTTTTTTTACTCTGCAGTTCACCAATTGCTGGATTTTTACACCATGGGCACATAAAGCCTATACAAAAGGTTTGGAGATCTCAAATTTTGCTTACATTTTTCTTCATGTTTCTGCACATTAATGAACTCTGTAAAAATGAGCACTTTGACTTGTTTCCACTATAAGCTATTTCCTGCTAGACTATCCCACTACTGTCTATAACTGTCTTTAAAGAATGGGTGACCCTTACATCAGCACCCTGACTGAAGAACAAATTCTCTCCAGCAGGGTGTTAATGTACAGGTAATGCCCACTACAAAACAAATCCAACACTTCACTACAGCATATTAAGGTGCCGTGAAACTCAGATAGTAAGGAAATTAACGGCACCATTGTTTTATACTCACTAAGCAGAGCTTTTCCTGTTTAATGACTATAAAATTAAAATAAATACAGAAAGTTTTAAAAAATGAAGTGTGTGTGTGTGTGTGTGTGTTTATGTCTGTGAATATGTGTTTGTGTATGAAAGTGAGAGTGATATTGATCGAGCCATTGTTTTACTCCCGCTAAGAAGCACTTTTGCTGTTTAGCTAGTGTAAAATTAATAGAAAATTTAAAAAAAGAAAGAAAAGTGTGTGTGTGTGTGTGTGTGTGTGTGTGTGTGTGTGTGTGTGTGTGTGTGTGTGTGTGTGTGTGTGTGTGTGTGTGTGTTTATGTTTTAGTCTGCATGTGTGAGTGTATGCATGCTTGCATGTATGAAAATGGAAGTGTATGTGGTGTTTATATGTGTGAGAGAGAGTGAGAGCAATTGACCAGCAGTAGCAGCATTTAAGAGGTATGTGTACCTGTCAACCTATTAGCTCAAGAAATTTGGATAAAGCCTAAAATAAAGGGAGGGCCATAACTTTCCAAATTTTTGCATATTAATTAGCAGATTGTTCCTCATAAAATATGTGGTTTTCCAGCAAATCATGCAGGATTGAAGTCACTAAATGGTTACAAACATTTCAGTTTTAAACTTCTTATCCTTTAGAAAATGCATGCTAATACAATACCTGTAATTCTATCAACTTTATAACTTTATAATAGCAATAACTGTCCTTAATATTAAACCTTTGTCCCCCTATTACTTTGTAATGTGTGCAGATTTCTTGTACTTATAGATTGAGAGGTATGGGGACATCATAAGCTATAAAATAGGAACACAGTTTAAACATTACTGATATAAAATCAGAAAGTTGCTAGAATAAAAGGATTTGTTTTAGCATGCATTTTCTGAAGGAAATACTGCCTAAAACTCAACGTGTCATTTATTCACTCAATCCCCAATTCGGACAAATAAACCACAAATATATTTGGATATTTTTTGAAAATCTTATATTTTGGATGCAAAACCTCCTCCAACACCATTTATATATATACTACAACAAGTTGGAAATGTTAGACAGAGAAACTAACTTATATCCAAAATATAAAAAAATAATAATAAAAATAAAGTAATAAAAAATAAATAAGTAAAACACAGTTTTACTGACATTCCATTCTCTAAGAGCAATACTGTCTTCAAGAGTGTATGTTGCTGTGTAAATAATGCCTCTCCAGGGGTATAGAGCTTGTCAATCTGTAGTGTCGGGCCTCAGAACACCCCTTGGTGTATGTTATTTAAACAATACCACACACCCTTTTGGGCATTATTGCTTGCTTAAATAACTGACCTATTGAATGTAATGTATTAAAACAGTAACACTCATCAATCTACCTACTTAACTGAATAAACTACTTGAAACTTCAAAAAGGCATCTTTATTTCTCCCATGGGGAGGAAATCAGAGAGTGAGAGAGAGTTCACTTGATACAAAAAAGTCTTAAGTCTCCTTTATCCGTATGTCATCAGATCATTATTGAATGTAAAGCACATTTTTGCATGCATTTGTCTAACTATATTAATCAGGTTGAAAGAACTCAGAGATTCATAACTAAAAAGATCAGTGTGGCTACAAAAATCTTCGTTAGCAGGACAGACTGGCAGTGACTTCTCCATTGAGATTTATGATTAGCTTTTTCAGTCACAAAAGATCCAACCTTCTTTGACCTCCTATTCCTTCACAGAACAAGTGGTATCTTAAATATCTATTAAAGGAACTAAAGCTTTATCATCAAATAAATACAGCACATTGGTATGACAGATTCATGTCCCACTGTATTGCACAGCTCTGGAAGAAACTTCCACTACATGTCAAACAGAGTAGCACCCTTGCCACCTTCAACGTAAACGCAGATAACTGAAAGGGCAGCTTCAAAACCTCCCTCTTTTTTCCTTGTCTTGTCCTTGTTCAGGCTGAAGTGAACATTTGGGTAGGGATTTTATGTTGTTAGGTGTGCAATGGTCTACAGACAGATTGCCGAGCTTTTAACTATGAGCCAATAACTCTAAGTAAAATGAAGAAGGAGGACTGATAATGCATAGCTGGAAATAATGCAGAAAATGGAAATGACAGTAAACTAAGGTAGTGTTGTGTATAAAATGTCAATGACAGGGACACTGAGGTAGTATTGTGTAGAAAATGTGAATGACAGGGACACTGAGGTAGTATTGTGTAGAAAATGTGAATGACAGGGACACTGAGGTAGTATTGTGTAGAAAATGTGAATGACAGGGACACTGAGGTTGTATTGTGTAGAACATGTCAATGACAGGGACACTGAGGTAGTATTGTGTAGAACATGTCAATGACAGGGACACTGAGGTAGTATTGTGTAGAAAATGTGAATGACAGGGACACTGAGGTTGTATTGTGTAGAACATGTCAATGACAGGGACACTGAGGTAGTATTGTGTAGAACATGTCAATGACAGGGACACTGAGGTTGTATTGTGTAGAACATGTCAATGACAGGGACACTGAGGTAGTATTGTGTAGAACATGTCAATGACAGGGACACTGAGGCAGAATGTTGTTCCAGGAGATGTGAAAAGACAGAATAAGAAGATGCAAAAGGCCAACATTTCTGGTATCATGTTACAGGCTGTGGTACCTGAGTTAACATAAAAATAGCTGGGATAAACAGAAAAAGGTTACCCCACATGTATAAAATACCTATTTTTATTTTTGGTGACACTGAAGTAGTGTCTTGAATCTGTTGACTGACTGCTGAAAGTGGAGGGTGATTGCTAAAAATCTGAAGCTGGAGTAACTGCATTAACAAAAATAGCTCCTCTCTATTGGGTACATCTGTTGATGGGAGGGGTTAAAGCTTTGACTACAGCCCAGATGAACCAAGTTCAGTTAATGGATTGGGAATGTGATCAGGATGGCAGCGAAGGATATGCAGGTCCACCCTAAGGAGGGAGGCAGCTGTCATCTGCATTTAGCTATAATCATTTGGAGGAGTGGCAAAATATACAAATGCAGTCTGGGGTGGGCATATGGTGCACCAAGTTTACTATATGCTGTGGCCTTTATTGAGCAAGTTAAATGGAGTGAGTAAAATATAACGGGAAGACAAAGTGGCCACCCAAACTGGCACAGATTGTATGCCCCCCCATATAGCTGGTAAGGTCAGATAAAACAAATCCATGACTGTGGGATACTAGCAAAAGGCTCAAACAACCCTCATGGCTGCCTGAAAAGTAGCCCATCTTGATGAACTTCATTCTGTACTGTACTGACAAAATCCTTAGTGCAGAGGAATTACTGGGCTGTCTAGATGGGAGGGTTGATGATCAGCACATGGGAGGGTGAAAAGTATAGGGAAAACACAGAGCTTCTCATGTTTATTACTGGTCTTACTTTATCCAGAAGCTGAAAAGAATGCAGGGACCTGTTTTATATATTCTACCTGAGAAGAGGAACAGGGTAGTGCATAATGAGTTTCCCTGTGATCTACTAACTTCTGATATGTTGACATTTACATTGTACTTCTGTATGACTGATTTCTTACGTTATTAATGTCTCATTACATCAAACATTATCTCCCTGAATGTTACGTAGTAAGTTGTCTAAGATCACGTACCTCAGTGAAAAGGAAGACGTTTGCCTCTAGTTATCTAAATATTTATCTACCCATTTATTTATCTAGTTATTTAATTTCATTTAATTTCTATGAGTATCTTTTTGTGGCACTGCAGGAAATATAAGAGAGACAAAGACAGGGGTTATAGGTTAAAGCCCACATGTTGAGGTTGAAGGATTGCTGCAAGAGATGGAAAGCTTCCTCCTTCGATAGTGCATTGCATTTTAAGTACAATGTTTTGTTAGGTGTTTGTGTTCTTGCAATACTACTGTACTTGAGTATCATCTTTTCGGAACACAGTTTCAGTCGCAGCTGATGAAACATTATGGATCCAAATGAAGGCCATTCTTGTATTACTACATTACCACCAGTGTACCATGAGACTTCAATCTTGTTCTCTTCCTCTCTAACATTCTCACAATCCTGAACCAACTTCAAAGAAAATGGCAAACCAATAAATCACAAGACAACCATTAGGCTTCTTAAAGTTGTAGCAGGAACACAGCACTCAACCAAGCACAAAGTCTGTAAAAATTAGAATTTTTTTCAAAGAATACAGTATTTAAATTGATTTAAATGTGTTGCAGGAATATATATTAACTGAACTGAAAATTTTGACTCTGCTCTTCAGTCAGTGCTGCTGAATTTTATTCTTTGTTAGTAAATACAGGTGTGGGGGTAGCCACATTCTTTGATTTCCTGTCCTTGCCTATTTAAGTGGTACAGTTTGAAATATTTTCTGCTTAAAAACCTCAGCTTTGGCCGGCTAAGATCTAGCTGTATTCAACTGGACATATAAGAGAATTTAAGTACCTTTATCTGCAATTTTTTCAAAGAATACAGTATTTCAATTGATTTAACTGTGTTGCAGGAATATATATTAACTGAACTGAAAATTTTGACTCTGCTCTTCAGTCAGTGCTGCTGAATTTTATTCTTTGTTAGTAATTACAGGCGTGGGGGTAGCCACATTCTTTGATTTCCTGTCCTTGCCTATTTAAGTGGTACAGTTTGAAATATTTTCTGCTTAAAAACCTCAGCTTTGGCCGGCTAAGATCTAGCTGTATTCAACTGGACATATAAGAGAATTTAAGTACCTTTATCTGCACTTTTTTTCAAAGAATACAGTATTTCAATTGATTTAACTGTGTTGCAGGAATATATATTAACTGAACTGAAAATTTTGACTCTGCTCTTCAGTCAGTGCTGCTGAATTTTATTCTTTGTTAGTAATTACAGGCGTGGGGGTAGCCACATTCTTTGATTTCCTGTCCTTGCCTATTTAAGTGGTACAGTTTGAAATATTTTCTGCTTAAAAACCTCAGCTTTGGCCGGCTAAGATCTAGCTGTATTCAACTGGACATATAAGAGAATTTAAGTACCTTTATCTGCACTTTTTTTCAAAGAATACAGTATTTCAATTGATTTAACTGTGTTGCAGGAATATATATTAACTGAACTGGAAATTTTGACTCTGCTCTTCAGTCAGTGCTGCTGAATTTTATTGTTTGTTAGTAATTACAGGTGTGGGGGTAGCCACATTCTTTGATTTTCTGTCTTTGCCTATTTAAGTGATACAGTTTGAAATATTTTCTGCTTAAAAACCTCAGCTTTGGTCGGCTAAGATCTAGCTGTATTCAACTGGACGTATAAGAGAATTTAAGTACCTTTACCTGCTCTTTTTTTCAAAGAATTCAATATTTAATTTGATTTAAGTGTGTTGCAGGAATATATATTAACTGAACTGGAAATTGTGACACTGCTCTTCAGTCAGTGCTGCTGAATTTTATTGTTTGTTAGTAATTACAGGTGTGGGGGTAGCCACATTCTTTGATTTCCTGTCCTTGCCTATTTAAGTGGTACAGTTTGAAATATTTTCTGCTTAAAAACCTCAGCTTTGGCCGGCTAAGATCTAGCTGTATTCAACTGGACGTATAAGAGAATTTAAGTACCTTTATCTGCACTTTTTTTCAAAGAATACAGTATTTAAATTGATTTAACTGCGTTGCAGGAATATATATTAACTGAACTGGAAATTTTGACTCTGCTCTTCAGTCAATGCTGCTGAATTTTACTCTTTGTTAGTAATTACAGGTGTGGGGGTAGCCACATTCTTTGATTTCCTGTCCTTGCCTATTTAAGTGGTACAGTTTGAAATATTTTCTGCTTAAAAACCTCAGCTTTGGCCGGCTAAGATCTAGCTGTATTCAACTGGACGTATAAGAGAATTTAAGTACCTTTATCTGCACTTTTTTTCAAAGAATACAGTATTTAAATTGATTTAACTGTGTTGCAGGAATATATATTAACTGAACTGGAAATTTTGACTCTGCTCTTCAGTTAGTCCCACCCACCCTCCCTGTTTTTGTTTTGGTGTTAATCTTAGTGGCCTTGAAACTGCCCGCCCCTCTTGTAAATTTGTGTTTGGATACTCCTTCTGGGCCCATCTCATTTGCTTACTCAACTGAGTGCAGTGAGATCATATTCTGATTTCAGGCACTCCTACTGTGTACAAAGAGAGCATCTGGGAAACAGAAGAAAAAAAAATCTAGACTTACTTGTTTCCTGCCTTTCCTGTTAAGTGGTATAGACTGTTTGTAGACTTCTGAGCCCCCAAGCCCTTCTGTGTTAGAGGGAAGCCTTCTAGCTTAGTTTTTTTTTTCTTATAACTAGCCAGTTTTCTAGTTTCAGCACTCAAATCTGTTTCTTTGAACTCAGCACTTGTTCAGAACTCATTGCAAGCACTACATAAGCTGCAAATTACTACAGCACTCAACTTTCCTCACTTGTCTAGTGGAAAGGAGTTTTTAGTACTTAATAAATAAGCACTTATCCAGGCATGTCTAAGGGTCAGCTCCCAGTGATTTCTCCTGTCTACCTGATGAACCTGGGCATCTTGGGGCAATGCAGCAATTGCCTCATGTACACAGACAACCCTCTCCTCCTACCACCCAACACTACAACCTGTGAGAGATGCACTTATATAGCCAAATTGGAAGCAAAGCTCTCTTCACCCAAGACTGGACTAGACAGTCAAGAGGAGAGGGTAAACACTTGCACCACACCACACTCATCACATAGTCCCTCAAAACCCACACCACCAAAACACACACATAGAAACACAAAACACACACCTACATTCGCAGAGTCTCTCAATAAAAACCTGCCCAAGCATCAGGGACATCCAAAGCATAAACGCAAGCAAACTCCACCCCCCCAACACAACCCAAATGACACATAGCCCACAAACTCAGTGCGCCACTCAACCACAACCCATAAGGCATAACAACGTACCCAACACTCTAGTCATAGGTGACTATAGTCAGGCACACTGATGTTCCACTCACTAGACTAAACAAGGAGAAAGTTACTGGCAGCTGCCTGTCAGGTGCCAGGATCCGCCACATAACACATGAACTCAGGTCACTCCACAATAAGTACAAATATGACACTGTCATTGTCCATGTTGGTGTGAATGACCTGAGATGTACCTCCCTGGACTACATGAAAAGAGACATGGAGGAGCTTTCCTATCTTGTATCCCAGGCAGGTATGACCCTAACCCTGAGTAGCATCCTGCCATCACCCAGAATGATACCACAGTACAAGGACAAAATGATTGACTTCAACAATTGGCTAAGCTTCTGGTGTCATTCTAAGGGGATCCAGTATTTGTCTGCCTGGGATGACATGATCGACAGTCCACGATGTTTTGCCAGAGATGGCCTGCACCTGTCGCCCTTAGGATTCCGGATACTGGCTAAGACTCTTGCCACCCCTATAGTGACTTTTTTAGGCAAGGTTCAAAGGATATCCACATCTCCAGGCTAGTTGCACAGCATAATGCATCCGAGATTATCCCAGTGCAACTAACTCTGGGCAAGACTGCGATCCAAATTGTAGCTTGCTACAGACCCCCCACCATGCCCCAGGATTCACACTCCTCATTTCTTGATACACTGGAAAGTATTAGGGTACAACCCAACACCCTAATAATGGGTGATTTCAACTACCCCACCATTAACTGGGAAAACTACTCATGTACCAACACTTTTGCTCAACGTTTTCTAGAATTCATAAATTCCAACGCCTTGGATCAACATATTCACACCCCCACCAGGGGCAACAATATCCTAGACCTGGTTATCACCAACATGGGAAACCAGTGTTCCACACCAGAGGTCAATTCCTCGTTGGTCAGATCCAACCACAAGCTAATCAGCCTAGACATCCACATCCCACCCCCAGCCCCAATTAGGGAAACCATCGTAAAAAACTTCTCAAAAGCCAACTTCATACTTCTTAAGACAGAAGTGGCAAACTTCATGATACCCATGCAGACGGACAATAGAGGTATGACTGCCGAATCCTACACAAATGCACTTTATAAGCACTTACACGAGTGCATGGATCATGCTATCTCCAATAGAACCAAGATGTTATCCTCCAAAAAAAGGAAGCCAATCTGGTAGTCCTCTGCCATAAACAAACTCTACAACAGAAGAAAGAAACTGTTGCAAAAAAGAGTAAAATCCCATGACTGGAGGAACTCCCTGGTCAATCTCAGTAAGAAGTTGAGATCCCTCATAAAATCCTCCAAAGCTAGTTACGAAAACAAAATTGCCACGGACTCTAAAGACAACCACAAAGCATTCTATAGCTATGTCAAGAATCTAAATGGGAACACTCAGATCTGCTCTGAGTTACAGCATAATGGCACTAAATATACAGAACCAACTGATATTGCCAACATCCTGGCAGATAGATTCAGTGCTAACTTTACCCCCCTTTCACCCCCTAGAGGGCCCATCTCTATACCGGAAGAATGCAAAGTTCCTATAATCACGGCTGCACAGGTAAAAAACACACTCTCCAAAGCCAAGAACACAGCATCCATGGGACCTGACAATATCCCAGGCTGCGTTCTACACGAACTACAGAATGAACTGGCACCCTACCTAAGTACCATGTTCAATCATAGCCTCACCTCAGGCTTTGTACCCACTGAATGGCGCACCGCGACAGTTATCCCACTCCACAAAGGGGGAGCCATGACGGACCCCGGGAACTACCGCCCCATTAGCCTGATGAGCCTGGTCTGCAAGGCCATGGAACGTATCATCATGGAACTCATAAACAAAGACATTGGTAATCTCCAAACTCTGGACCCTACTCAGTTTGGATTTGTAAAAGGCAGATCATGTCTCCTAAACCTGATTGACTTCTTTGAAACAGTCACCAAAGCCATAGATGATGGTAAAATGGTTCACACAGCTTATCTAGATCTCGCCAAGGCTTTCGACACCATCCCCCACTCTGGAATTATAGATAAGCTCACTAAACTAGGTATAAATCCCTATGTCATAAGATGGGTTGCCAACTGGCTCACGGACAGAACCCACACTGTGAAAGTAGCGGATTCCAAATCCGACATCAGACCAGTGACAAGTGGAGTACCACAGGGTTCAGTCCTGGGTCCTCTCCTGTTTGGTATCTACTTCTCTGACATGCAGGCCAACACAGAAGGTCTTTGGCTAACAAAGTTTGCAGATAACTGCAAACTAGGAGCCATAATCAAAACTCCTAACGATGTGGACAAACTACAAAAGGGCCTCACTGAGACAGATTCCTGGTGTCAAAGCCATGGCCTGAAGCTCAATGCCAAAAAGTGTATTGTCATCCCCTTTGGTAAAAACTCTGTACCCATGAACTACCACATAGCTGGTAGTCTACTTAATGCCGAAAATGTGATAAGAGACCTTGGGACACAGGTGGACAGTAGTCTCTCCTTTGATAATCACATCGCCACAGTGGTCAGGAAATCCTTCTACGTGGCTCATCTCATCACAAAAGTATTCTCATCCAGAAAAAAGGAGGTCATTGTTCCCCTCTGCTCATCACTCATTAGACCCATTATAGAGTACAACGCCCCTTTTGGTATGTACCTCACAAGACATCTACAACAACTGGAAAGACCACAGAAATACATCACAAAGAGGATTACTGGCCTCAAACAGATGCCCTATGCAGACCGTCTCAAAAAACGACAGCTTTACTCCATCGCATATCGCCTACTCAGGGGTGATCTCTGCCTAACATACAAAGCTATGTCAAACCCAGACCTGTTGGACATGCTCCACTTAAAGAAATCCCAGTCCCTCCGAGCTACACGCTCTAGGGACCTTAACCTTGTCACCACAATAAACAGAACATGCTGGAGGGATAGATTCCTGTCCCAGAGACTTCCCATACTCTGGAACAGACTACCTATCTATGTCAAACAGAGCTCCTCATTCGCACTCTTCAAGAAAAATCTTGATGATTGGATGGGAAATGGGAAATTTACCCCGGGGATCACTTCTGTGGCTCTGCTCGACAGGGGCATAGGAAAATAATTTTCTTGGGTGGCGAAAGCCAGGGTACATTTTTTGGCTCTGCTTGTATGGGCCCTAGGGCTGATAGCCTAGTACCTACCTATGAACCTATGAGCACTTTCATTTTGTACATTTCAAAACTTCTTCCAATACTCACCATCCCCTCAGATACTTACCATCCCCTCCACACAACCACACAAAAGACCTGCCTAATAGAGTATGACTCCACACTCATTTGCACATCTGACAACATGGCACACCTCCAGAAAATTACTCAGGGAATTTTAACAGCAACCAAAACAAGGTGTTGTAACGCACAACTCATGCTCAAACCTTAATAAGGCAAACACCACAACTCATGCTCAAACCTTAATAAGGCAAACACCTACTTTTTTCCCAAATTCCTCTCCCATAAAAAAAAAATAAAAAAATAAAGTCTTCTCTCTTGATAATACAGCCATTGAACTCACTTCTCGTAGCAAATTATTAGGGGTGATAGTGGATGATAATCTTATATTTGACCTGTATATACAAAATTGCAGAAGAAAAAGTCATCAAAAACTAGGGATGCTTTATAGAGCCGAAAACGTTATCATCAGCACAACTAAAGCTACACTTGCCACTACTTATCTCCTCTCCATACTTCTTTGTGGTGGTCCCATCCTTACTAACCTTCAGGCATCACAAGATCAAAACTTGAACAATGCTTTAACAAAGTTGTTAAATTTTCAGCAAATGCCCCTTTCAGAACTCACCACTGTATAGCACTAAAAAGCCTAAACTGGTTAGCTCTATCCTATCAACTAAAATATACAGAACTTCTTACCAGCTATAAAATTATCCAGAATCCATCTGCTTATCCAGCACTAAGTAACATTCCACATAACTATCTTCCTAGTCGATCATTACGATCCAATGACCAAAAACTCCTGTCTGCCCATAAACCTATCAGATCTGCTGGGCAATGTCTGTACTTGTACCATGTTGCTAAGTCCTGGAACTGTTATCTCCATTCATCACGTCAATACCCTCCCTCTTATCTTTCAAAACCATTTTGAAAGACTTCCTAGCCAAAAGCTGGCTGTATTCTAGCTCAACACCAAGATAAACTATATCCCTAAATGTGAACAAGTACCTGTTTATACTTTTCTTCTCCTCACTCTCCCTTTTTCACTCATTTCCTTACTTCTATCAATTTCTCTGCTATGGCTTTCTCTCTAAATATACCATAAGCCCGGTTTTCTCTAACTTCATATTGCAATTCCTGTTTGCATTATAAAACTTACCTTTAAATTCTTTATACACTGGCTAAAATTTCTCTAAGTATTAAATCAATCTCAAATAACTTGTATCTATTCTAAACCAATGTTTTCCTATTATGTCTAATTTGGTATAATTATTTAAACTGCATTTGTATTCTTTTTAAAGACTATAAAATTATTATTCTTAAATTGTTTTGTATTACTTTGGATCTTTGCTCCCTGAGCCTCCACTGAAAATGAGCTCCTCCCCAGTCGGACTTTACCGGTAATCAGATATCAATAAATAAATAAATACTAAATAAATTGCTGCTACTGTTAATGCAAATGTCAGTGAGTAAAGAATTATTGCATTTAACATGAGTAAATGTCTGGTAAGATTTTGAGAAAGTGCAGTACCTTAGTGTTTGAACCCTGATACCGTGATGCCCTGATACATCAAAATATCTAAAAAAATCTGAAATTATTTTCTTTAAGTTCAGTATTAATGTTCATAGTAAGCAGCTTATGTCATGTTTAACACACTTCAAAAAACAAATTGTAGAAACTTATAACCTCCTTTACCGATAAGAACCTATTAACATACTTAGCAAAAGGTAGATATTTCATATTTTATACTAAAATTGACCAGTAATATGGAGCATCTAATCCTATTTCCTCTGATCTTTAGGGAGTTAACTTCTTGTATTCATGAATTGAATAAAGTAGCCATAATCTACAACTGGTATAATCAGTGCTGGATTTACCCATTAATAAAATAGTTATTGATCAAACAAATAAACTAATTAAAGGTAAAGCAGTATTACCATCACATAACAGTGATGAAAATAATAAATAAGTTGTCTATCTTTTTAAGTAACATTGTATGTGTGAATGTTTTTGCTTTAGTATTTATTTACTGTCTTCTGTGCTCAGTTCAGTCCAGTATCAAAAAGTTTCTACTCAAACTAAAGCCCGTCTAGCAGCAGGTGCCATCACTTAACTCACCTCTCTACGAATAAACAACTCCATCTTTGAACAATACATCCCCATGCTCTGGAAAATTTCCCACATCATCCCTCTACACAAAGGTGGCCCCTCAACTGACTTCTCTAATTATAGACCAATTGCTATACTCCACCACTAGCTAAAATCCTAGAAAAAATGTGTTCATGCACAAATCCTAGACTACCTGGTAAGCAACAACCTGCTCTCTAATACCCAACATGGTTTTAGACCCGCACACAGCACCATAACTGTATTAATAAGTTTCACCAATGCCATCAAAGAGCTCAGGAATAATGGCCAACTAGGTTCTTCTGTTTTCCTCAACATGTCCAAGGCATTCGAGATGGTATCATACCAAAACTACTCACAGAACTAGTCTCCTTAAATCTCTCTCACCCTACTCTAGCCTTGTTTCACAACTATTTAACAGTTCATCAACAAGTAGTTAAGTGGCAAAATGACCTTTCTACTCTGTTGACCATTTCAGTGGGGGTGCCACAAGGGTCCATACTTGGCCATCTGCTATTCACCATTTTCACCAACAAGCTCTGTTCTGCCGCACATCTAGCCACCATAGTACAATACACTGATGATTTCACTCTGATCTGCTTAGCTCCATCCTTCCAAATACTCCTTGAAAATACCCAAAAATCTTTACCTGATATAGAGAATTATCTCACAGAATACCAACTCATACTTAATCCAAACAAAATGAAACTAATGCTATGCTCTAATCAGAAATCAAATGGCCACTTCCCTCCCTTTGCCATCTTCTCCTCCAATAAAACCACAACTGAACCTGTTGAACACACCTAACTCCTCAGAGTAATAATTTATCAATATCTAAAATTCGACAAACATCTAGCTCTCACTATCGAAATGGTCCATATGAAACTTGATACCCTATAAAGATCCAAATCATATCCTACTAACCCCACTCAGCATGCCATAGCAAGAACATGCTCACTCTCTACCATCCTTTATGCCTCCACTACCTTCGCAAACCTAAGAAAAACTGACATAAATAAATTGGGGACTTGCTGTAATAAAATAGCAAAATTTGCTGCACAGCTTCCATCCAGAACTCATCACTGCTCTGACCTACACATACTAAATAGACCTGACTTGCCCAATCTACTATCCATGAACCAATTAACCATTGCTCACTCCCTACTCTACCAACCTGACAACTGCCCTGCACTCAAAAACGTAGTTCTACCATACTCTAACTCTATGACTCTGAGGTCCTCTGACAAGTTTCTACTAAAATTCACAAAGCCTAACAATAGCTTTAGAGACTCTCTCTTCTCCAGTCAGATATCTAAAAAATGGAATTCAGTACCACAACACATAAGAAATACCTCTAATAATGTCAGATTTAAGACACTTCTCAGGGATAACCTTCCCAACAAGCCTCTCTATGTTCCTGTAATACTCCAGGCTGACCTCACACTGCTTCTGCCTAACTCCAGGCTCCCTATTTATTGCCCATTTATTCTACTTAGTATACTAAACCTTACATACCAAGCACTGACTCTACTTCTCTTACTTCATTTTTTTCATCTCTTCCTTTATCTAACTCTCATTTCACTTTTCCTTCTCTACCTTGATCTCATTCACCCTTCACATCTTCCCCTTTATCCTACTATCTGTTATTGCCTCACCTAGAATAGCATAGTTATTGACTATAGCAGAACTTTGTTTGTACAAGAATGATATCACCTGTCTGCTGTCTTGTATTCACAATACTATCCTGCAGCTGATTCCTGTTTGTGCAAGAATTGTCGAAACTGTCTACTATTTGGTATCAACAATTCTATCTTGTATATAGTTGTATGTGCAATTGTATTTGGAATGTATGCTGCACATTTTGTATAGTATTTGTCTCCTATTTAACTTGTGTTGCCCCATTGCTCTACATATCTTTTTAATATCATTCATATTAGTCAACATTCATCTCTCTTTTATTTTTTACTGCACTAGAGCTTTTCTCCTAGTGCCTCCACTGAAAATGGGCTTCAGACCAGTTGGATATTCCTGGTAAACAAATGTAAAATAAATGAAATAAATAAGTAAATAGAACATTATCATTAAATTTGCAGATGACACGACTGTCATTGGGTTGATATCAAACAATGATAAAGTTGCACATAGAGAGAAGGTTCAGGACCTGACATCATGTTGTGATACCAATAAATTGGCCTTAAATCCTAAAAAGACCAAAGAAGTTTTTTCTGGATTTCAGGACCATAACAATGATCAGTCATGGTCTAATTATAATTAATAGAGAGGTTGTGGAGAAAGTTTCCACCTTTGAGTTTTTGGGCGTCACCATTGCTGAGGCTATGTCTTGGACTGCAAATATGGTGGATACTACAAGTAAAGCACAGCAACATCTTTATTTTCTGAGGAAGTTAAAGTGGGATAATCTTCCCCAGAAGTTGTTGTTAATTTGTACAGATGCACTATAGAGAATGTCCTGACTAAACGTATGATGTCCTGGTACAACGGCTCTACTAAGGTTGCCAAAAAAGCCCTGCATCAGGTTGAAAAAACAGCAGAGGCTATCACTGGTATTGATTTACCATCACATTTGTATACAATTTGATGTGTGACAAGGGCTAAAAATATTAAGGACAAAACTCATCCTGGAAATATTTTGTTTGAGCTTCTACCATCAGGTAGACACTTTAGATCAATTCATACATGCACAAGTAGATTGAAAAATAGTTTATTTTCAACTGCCATACATTTTTTGAACTCTGAAACTTCCCAGTCTGATGTAATTTTTTTAGTGAAGAGGGTGGAAACTATATTTGTCAGAGTGTAATTGTGACAATATGAGATATTGTCAGCTATGCCAGGAGAAGTAAGGCAGTGGATGTGAAACATATGCCAGCACAGCTAGTTGAAATTTAGTAAAGAAGTACATGTTATTTGAATGTCAAACTGATTTGCACAGATACTTGTGTTGGAAATGTATTTGTAAAGATGCTTGTATTAAAAATGTACCAACAGTTTGCCCTGCTGGTCAGAAAAAGAAATATACATGTATTATTGTAACTGTTTAAATATATGTCTTCTAACAGAGGATACTGGAAGAGAAGAGGTTAATTTCAAACTTTAAAAATAGTAAGAAATTAAATTACTGGGCATAGGCCATAAAGATGTTATCTCACAGTTTTGAATGAAGCCAGAGATGCAATGTCTGTAAGAAGTAAGGTTTTTTATCTCCTGTAGGAAGAGTGGAAGTGTTTTATAGTTTTATGACTTCCAGGAGCAGCATGCAGATCTTAGCAAGGCTCTGTGTGTGCATTATTGATACATAGGTGCTAAACCTTGGCAGTTTCTAGCAACGGGGGCTTGCATGAGAACCAGAAGTCAGATTTCCAGACATAATTGATGTCATTATATAATCTAGGACAAACATAATGTTTTAATTCTTGTTGCGATTGAAATCTCATGGCACTCTATTTTGGAAAACTAATATAGAGGGATCACTCACCTACTTCATCTTGTCTTGTGCTAGTAAGTCACCAGGGAATAGTAACTCTTTAGATCAGCCAGGAAAATATATTGAGACTAGGTAAGTACTGTTTTTCTGTATCTGTATGAATCTATTAATTTGTGTTATTTTAATACTTCCTGTGGTTGAAACTCTGGTATTTATTGTAAAGAGATATTTCGTATTTTCATGTTCTTTTATTATTTATTATTAAATATAGTTAAACTTTTCATTGTGGGTGGTCCTTTTGAGAGTACTCGTATTTGTTTGGTGACTCTGTGGCCACTCATGAGATCCTTACTGCAATGGTCAAACTACCATTTGTATTACTATTAATTCCACTTAGTATAATTGGGTACCCTTGTAACAGCCTTAGAGTAGCTGGCTTGGGAGTGTCTGGTGGCAGTAACTACCATATAGTCTGGGCAGAAGGGGGATACCTAGTAAACATGTGCCAGCCTTTCCTAGGTGTGTGTGTGTGTGTGTGTGTGTGTGTGTGTGTGTGTGTGTGTGTGTGTGTATACAAACCAAATCACAAAGAGTGTGTGTCAGGTACTTGGAGCAGGGACATGAAGCACTGGTTTCACACAGAGAGTGATGGAGGACTTGGCTTGGACACTCAGCTGAGGACTCCCAGTGGGAAGCCTTATTTGGAACCTGGGGAGACAGAGAGAGAGAAACCCAGACCGTGGACTGAGTGTCTTCCCTGTGTGTCTTAAGGGAAATTGTGCTCGATGCAGAGAGCTGCATCTGGAAATACTGGGTGTATCCATTTTTCTTCCAAGTTAACATCCCTCTCCAGTGTCAGTGGTGAGGATTCAGGCTCCTTGATTATTGGCCCAGAGAGGGGATGTCACAGTAATCTAGTGTTATGTATAGCATTATATAATAATGTAATTAGGTTGTTGCTCTTAGCTAATAGCATTTTGTTTTGCTTTATTATTTGTTTTATTTGTGTATTACTGTTATGTTATTTATTTATTTTTTCTTTAATGCACCTTGGGTTGTCATGAAAAAGTTATTTTGTTGTATTATACAATGACAATAAAGTGCTTGAACTTGAACTCAGTAATTCTAAAATATTTAATGAAAACCGACTATATAACTCCATACTTAAACCATCTAAACCTGGAGCTTTACCATTTGTATGTTTTTTTTTAATTCTTTAACTTCTATCTAAGTAATATGGTTATTCAACTGAAATATTTGTTGATCATTTAGTTCACTAGCAACATTTTTCTTTAAATAAGTGCCAATTTTGAACCATCAGGATTATTATGTTTATCTTTATAAAGATCCTTATGAATTTTTAAAAAATATTAAGCATTTCCTCTATATCTGATGTAAGTTTATTAGTGTGAGGATTTCAGATATCATTGATTTGTGCCTTTTTACTTATCATCGTACGTCTATTGGATAATCTGTCGATTTTTTAAGTCATTGCATAAGTATGCAATTTTATTTTTTCTAAAGCTATCTCCACTTTATGCATTAAAATGTTTGATATTCCACTTTATATTCCACTTTATGCATTAAAATGTTTGATATTTTGTCATTAATTTTTAATGATTTTAGTATTATCTAATTTCTTTGTTGTTTAGTCCTCACTTTGTGAATTTCATGTTGTATTTTTAACATATCTTTATCCCATTGTTTCATTTTATTACTAGTCTATCTTCCCATTCTATCTTTAATATGCATTTTTATGAAGTCACATATTATGACTTTACTAACCTGACCATTATCATTCAAAGATTAAAAAAAATCCTTAATTGTTCTTTAAGTTAACTCTTAAATTATTTTTATTTCATCATATATATATATATATATATATATATATATACTGGGATTCTACAAATAATCTGAAATGTCCGTATAACCAATTCTATATTAATACTTAGTGCATTATGATCAGAGAGAAGACAAGGAATTGTTTTAAAATAATTCACTCTATTACATAAATCTATAGAGGCATAAATCCTATCAGTTCTTGTTTGCATCCCATGTGCATAAGAATAATGAATGAATAACAATGACTTATCCTCTGCTTTTACTAGTAAATCAAAAATTACTATTACTAATCCATCTATTTAGTGCTTTAGCTGATACCAGTATTTTAGCTTTCTTCTGTTCACTTGTATCTTCTATATTAGATATGCAGTTAAAATCCCTTGCTAAAATTAATCTACCCTTCCAATGACTTTGTAGTAAGTTTCAGTATTCTTTAGCCACTTTTGCAGCTATTCCAGGGATCTAGTAAAAGTTAGCTAATGTATAGAGTTTGCCATTATACTTAATTATTACAAATGTATTACTTTTGGGATCATTAAAGGATTCCACGACCTTAGTACACAGTGGATTTTCTCCAAAGTATAGCAATTCCTCTCTTCTTTTTGTTAAAAGAAGCAGATGATAACATTTTATAACCCAAGTTATTTAAATATTGTATGTCTTTATCTATCAAGTGAGTCTCTTGCAAGAATATAATGTCTCCTCTATTTAATTTTAGATATCTCATTAATGATTTCCTTTTGTTGCCATTATTTAGTCCATTTACATTAAGATTTGTAAGAAAGTTGAGTTAAAGTACTGCACAGCTTCATCAAGAGACAGTCACTTCAGAGGAGACCAATTACAACATTTTAGTGCAGTGATGAAGTTATTAGGTATAAAGTTCTTTTTATTTCTTATGATTCTGAGGATACTCTGGCTGATGTGGTGAATTCTGTTCCTAATTAAGGTAGGTTGGCTGATGGTCACTCAGACTATCAGGTAGACAGCCAGATTGGTATGCGAGAGAGGGGTCAGATATAAGAATCCAGTCTAGGATGGACTGGCGATTGGATGTTTTGTCGATTCTAATGTAGGTAGATAGATTCTGGCTGGAGCAGTTAAGCCAGTCAGTATTAAAGTCATCTAATAGTACAGTTTCCCATTTGATATTCTTAAATTATTCAGTCGTTCAACATGATTATAACTAGATCTCGAAATAAATAAGTATAACAGAGTGGGACCTGAAGAGATAAAGATGTCTACAAACTTAAAGATCACCGGTAATCTTACTATACTAAACTTTAATGCAAAAAAGAGATCAATGTACAGATATATATATATATTTATCATTTTGAAAGGCAAACACACACACACACACACACACACACACACACACACACACACACACACACACACACACACACACACATTTTATAGCTCTAAGAAAAATTTCTGAATAAGTTTTTAAAGCACAAGTGCCTATATTTTAAATTTCTGTAATACTTATAACACATCAAATATCAAAATAGTTTAAAAAGTTAACTTATTAATCTACTTCATAAAAATATGCACATTACTGAGATCAGAGAGAATATATTACTATTTCCACGGAGTCAAAAAAGAAAGAATTACAGTCTATATTGTATTCAAAAATAGTAGGGCGGTGGTATGGCGGTAGCATTGTTACCTCACAGCAAGAGGTTCTCCCGTTCGATTCTCGGCTGGGCTTGGGAGTGCCTTCTGTGTGGAGTCTGCATGTCCTCCCCGCGGTTGGGGAGCATTTGAAAGACATGCGTGCGTAAATGGGTGTGCTTTCGTTGAAGGTTGGGCGTTGAGCTGGCACCTCAGCGTTTTGTAAAAATCTACTGCCAATCATTAGTGGATGAGAAAAGCCGAAAGACAAACAAACAACATTGTATTCAAAAGTTACAAAGTATTCAACTGAAATCCCATTCTCCTTTCCTGTATTCAAACATATTGAAAAATTTGCTTTACATCTATCAAAATGAACGTACTAATTCAGCAATAAAATGCTTATGTTTCAACTTTGAGTTATGAAATGAGTTATTTCAAGTAGTCTTAGTGAATCTAATAACATCCAACATGTTAAAAATGTTCAAAGTACACATGACCAAGCTTCAAAGTTTGGTTTTCATATTATTTTGCAATACTTTATATGATTTTCTATATAAATTATATGAGATTGTGTACAGTCACATTTCTGTCATATGCAGGTATAGGGAATAGACATCTTTTTTTTAAAGCATTTTATTTAAATATATTTTTGTCTTATTTTCCCATTAGTATTCTATGTTATTCTATACATCTTGTATTTCTAAGCTCTACACTCAAAGAGCTATTTAAAGCATCTGCTCTCTATTAAATATTATAGTATGTGTGCATATTCTTAATTTACTGATGCTGTTCATTTATTATTCTTACATAGTAGATATTGCATTCCTTATCTATATGCATATTTATAAGATGCTTACTCTTATTAATTCTAATATTGCAATCAGTCTTAACTATATAGAAAATAATTCATGCTTACTTAATTTGAGCACATGTGTTTAGCCATTGTAAACTGCTGTTCAGATCTAAGCTTTACATGCTGACATCAGAATCTGGATACAGCATGTGAAAATGAAAACTCACAGCACACAGCAACTGTTACTTTTCTCTGCAGACTTTTCATTCTTTTTAGTTCTTTTAAGCTATTCTATTCAGTAACAAAGATCTGACTTTACATCCATCAATTACTATGTACAGTTAATATGTATAGTTAAAGTTAATAACACTGCAGCATAAACTGTTAACATGTGAAATGTTAGCAAATTATATGCTACACCATTACCAAATATATATATATACATATATATATATATATATATATATATATATATATATATATATATATATATATACACACACACACACACACACACACACACACACACACATGTTACAGCATCACTATATTTTTTGTTTTACCAATTCTTCATTTCTAAGAAAGGAAATGTGCTGTTTAGAGTAAGATTCTCACATATATATTTGAGAAAAGAAAAAAAATAGAAAGTTCTTTTTCTTTTCACAGATGTCACTGATGAACTTTGACCTAGATTTTCTTCAGCACAGCTCAAGATTTGTTCTCAAACTGTCCCTCACTTGTTTCATAAATGACCCATAAAAGGAATGTGTTACACAGGAAGAAGGAAAACTAAATCACCTGCACTTTAACACTTTCAATTAGCATATTACTTAGATCTGACATTTAATTAACTCAGCAATGTTCATACTAAGTGATGTTGAATAAATAAAAATAAAATTCTTAACTTGTATAGCTTTAAAATTATGAATTCTATTGCTCAGAATATAATGACATTTTTTACAGAAAATATGTTTAACATTTAGAAACACTTATAAGTTTAGATAAATGAGATGTTAAGTTTTCTCACTTTAAATATAGTAAAACAGTAAAATTAACCATTTATATTCTTCATCATGAAAAAAATGCTTTAGCTTATAATATAAATACATAAACGTTTTGAGGTTTAAAGTCCAGCACAAACCTTTTACTTAAAAGGCAAATCTATTGTTTCAGAAAAAATAGTCCAGCTATCAGAGAATAAGAGCAATTTGTTTATATGCTCTTTAGTTTTAGAAGCTTTTTTCTAATAATTCAGATCACTCTGTTTCTTCAACGATATACTGTTCCACCTCATTTCTTCAGTATTAAGGATTGTATTGCTGTTAACAAAAGTGGATGCCTCTTTCAACATTTTAAATATTTTGGTTTGTTTGGAAACAAATAATTTGATCTTTGCAGGAAACAACAAAGCGGTTTTAATATCCTTCTTTTAAGTTCATTGACCAGTAGTAAACAGATTTTTTTTACTCATTACTTTACTGGAATAGTCATTGTCAAATCTGACCACGTCTTCACCTATTTTAAATAATGGCCTGGACCATGCTGTTTTTAATATTTGACCTTTTTGTAAGCTAGACATGGACTTAACTATAACTGAATGTGGTGGTGAGTTTTCCTTCTTAGATGGTGCTCTCAGGGATCTATGTGCTCTTTAAATTCCAAAAGATAAAGTTTCAGGTAGATTTAATGTATTATATGTAGCCAGGTAGCTAAGAATTTTATTATATTGTCTTCCTCATATTATTCAGGTATACCATAAATTCTAATGCTATTTTGTCTCAGTCTATTTTCTAAATCATCTAGTTTTAGTATGAGCCAGCTATTTTGTTTTAAAAGAAATTCAGTCTGAGACTCACCTCGAGATACGCTGCTTTCATGATCATTCGAAGTATCTTCCATACTGCTTATTTGTGCATCTTGTTTCATAATAGCTTTAAAATGCCCCATACTCTTTCTGGTCTCTTCTTTGAAAAATTATAGTTTTGTATCTAGCTTGTCTATTTTAAGTAATATATCCTGTATACTAGATAATATTGACTGAATGTATTTTTAACACAAGAATCCTGAGTACCATTTCCTGAGTGACTCATGTTGAAGTATCTTCCCTCTTAACCAAACAGTTGAAATTCTGAAAGAAAAACTATTGCTTTTGAAGAACTTGGAGTTATAAATCTTTCTCTAAATATTAATGAATAAAATTAGCTAGTAAGCATCTTCAAAGTTTATTTTTTTACATTTTCTGTCAGAGAAATATTTTTAGTCACAGTGCTTTTACGAGTTGCTGCTCTGAGTTAGTCATCTTGGTCACACACCCATGAGAGTAGATCTTTATGAATTTGGCCATGACTTTTTTCTTTTATTATAGACCATGTTATGATTAGGATTCTACCATTGTGGCTTGTTTTTGGGGGGTTTGTTTTGAGCTTCTTTCTGGTAGGTACAGTAGCCTCTATGTAGCCTTTCACGTGTTTATAGAGTGTTTATGTGAATAATTCTGAATAGGCTGTTATGAACTCTGGGTTAGGCAGGGCATTGAATTTTGAACATAAATGATTTACATATATATATGGCTACCATAAAAGATTTGCATAGATATGTGCATAGTGGAGCAAACAATTTCTGTTCTGCATCCAATAGGCTCCATAAAAGATCTTATTCAATCCTGAGCTGCTGCATTTCTGTCACTCAAACACATATTTGGGTATCATTTGCCATTCTCACCACCACTTATCTGAATTTTTGGAAAAAATAATTTGTCTCCCCATCCCAAATATATGGATAACTAGAGTTATGCAACTTTTCTTACTGGTTTTTTTTTTTTTTTTTTTTTTTTTACGTGTTCCTCTTTTTTTTACTGTTTTTCTTTGCTTTCCATATGGAAACTGGAAACTGCTATTGTTTTGTACAGCCATCTGCATGGAATGCAGTAACAGTTTTTCCTGATATGACCCTTTTTACACTGTTTTTACAGCATTTAGGTTTCTGGTCAAGCTTATAGGTTCATAGGTTGATACTAGGCTATCGGCCCTAGGGCCTATACAAGCCTAGCTATAACAATTCCCTGGCTATTTCTTCCCACACTATTTACTTCCCTGGAGCCCTGTCTAGCAGGGCGACTGATGTGATCCCCGGGGTGAATTTCCTTTCTCCCATCCAATCATCAAGGTTCCTTTTGAACATTGAAGAGGGCCAAAGAGGAGCTCTGCTTGACATGTATGGGCAGTCCATTCCAGAGTCTGGGGAGTGTCTGGGTCAGGAACCTATCTCTCCAGCATGTTTTGTTTATTGTGATGACAAGGTTTAGATCCCTGGAGTGTGTGGCTCTGAGGGATTGGCATGAGAATATTATCACCTTGCATTTTAGTATAGCATACATTTGGGTGTTTGTTTTCATTCAGTGAATAATGCTCAATCACACTAATTACTTGTCCAGTCACCTTGCATTTTTTTAAATGTAAATATGTTTTCTTTATGTAATACATTGTTCTGAGTTTCTGGTATACTTTGTTACTTAATTCCCAAGTACTATGAAGACATACAAGAAGTTATGCAATAGTACTGTATATGCCAGTGAAGAGCATGTTTCAGGTATAGAAACACTTCATGTTTACTGATGCATATTAACACACCTGCGTAATTCAAACTGAATACACAGATTAGTAAATGCAAAAGATGCAGTAATCTTACCTGTTCAATTAGTAAATGCAAAAGATGCAGTAATCGTACCTGTGCAGGGGCCACATTGTCATTAGTATCCTCGTCTCTGGAAGTAGGAATTTTATTTTATTTTTTTCAGTATTAGATTGCAGAAAGCAAATCAGTGGGAAAGGATGTTTAAACTGGGGTGTAGTATCTTGCAGGAATCTGTCAATCATATGCTGTATACAGCATATGATTTACAGATCATATGCTGTATACAGCAGGATGAAAGGTTTGCAATTTCATAGCATTTGAGAATGTGTAAAAGAACACTGGACCACCCCTGTGGTGCTGCACTCTTCAGAGGGTCAAGTTGATGAGACAGCATTTTTCAAAAGTGTTGCTTCAGCATTGCATGCCATATAGTTGCCAAACCATCTCAAAGGCTTTTTGTATCTAAGTCACCTTAAACAAGTTCTTTCTTTAGCATTCAGGTCTCAGACATTTCAAAAGCCATAGGGATATCCAGAGGGTTCACTGCAACATGTTGTTCCACGGCCCTACACACTGCTGAGTAGTCAATGAATTGGCACTGTGATTTGTACTGAACCATTGTTCTTTTTATGGAAGGAAGTTATGGTCTTCAATATATCGTCTGATTTGGGGACCTGGCTCAAACGTTTGGCCAAAGGACATCAAAATGTTTTAATGGAAACATTTCTTCCTAGCAGTACTTCTTAAATCATATGACTGCACTGTTTTGCAAATGTGCTGCTTTATCATGTTTGAGGTGCATGCTTAATTGAAGCAGAGCTTTGTGCATTAATGTGTATTATAACTGAAAGATGCTCCCTATTAGAATTTCCAGACCCATAACTGTGATACATATAACCCAAAAAAAAATCAATGCATCTTCTTAAAATATACCCACTTGTCAAAATTTACTGTAAAAGATTGAAGCATTTTTGCAGGGGACTACATCCTATAACATGGGTGCATGTGGCCTCTGCAGACATTCTACATATATATATATATATATATATATATATATATTAACTGGATCACTGCACCTTGGAGTATGATGAATAATCAGAGTTACCACAACCTTTTGAGCATTTTCCCTGTTTTCACTTTTGCAGTATCCCTATTCTGGAGAACACAACTACAGTTCATAGAAAATAGGCACCCCAGACAAGATCTGTTCATCTCTAGGTTACATTGCAAGAGATTACTAAACAAATATGGGCACTTAATTTGCACTCTTTCCTGCTTGTCATATAAATATGGTATAGACTGGGTGGCTGACACATCACTGCTTTTTATACAATGTTTTACCCATTTTCAGAGGCAGCTATGTTTATTTTACTAGATATAACTCCAGCATTTAGATACACCACTTGGCAATTTCATTTGGATTGCAGGGCATGACAAACTTCACACCGTGCCATCTGCTAACATTAACCTCAGCAGGCAAGGAGTAATAACATGTTTTGCAGTGTCTACATTTTCTGACACTTTTGCTCTTTACAAATAGATATTTGGGGATTGTCCTATAAATCATCACAATGGCAATTTTAGCAAAAGATACTAGGCTCTGCAGAGATGGCACTATTATCCTGGTATAGGAATCTTTGATGTATAGTTGCTAAAATCCCCACTGTCATTGTGAGTGAACACAATGCAGCTACAGCCACTCTGATGTGCACAAGTTCTGCTCGGCCATGTTTATGCTGTCACTAACCTCTCTTAGTAGACTGATAAGAGCTCCTGGACAAGGCAATAGTTAAAATATTATTGGAATATTTTTTCTATGTTTCTTTACATTTGCTGTAACTATGTTCTAGCCATTCTGGTGGCCATTCTAATTTTAAAATATGTAGTCTTTACTTCAGTTTCTGTAGAAAAACTGATGTCATTAACCCATTACTCCCTAGTGATGCTTTCAGATGTTTATGTAGTTACATCCTACTGACGCCTCTAGGAGTCAAATATACTGCTTGTTCATATTTGCATTAATAACTCAAAAAACAAGCAAAGTACAAAGTATTAAAATATTTCATTGATATTTGACCTCTGTCTAGTGCAGGTAAATACAGAGACAGTAATTGTTGTTCATATAATATTTGTTTATATTGTCATACATTTCACATTTCTCTAAACATCCTGACAATCAAGTAGCACAGATAAAACTGCTTAGCCTGATATCAATGCTATTAGCTGCATGAACAAAATGCTGCTGACAGTATGTTTGTTTCTTGAGAGTTTGCTGCAATATCATAAGTTGTTTATAAAATATTGTAAATGTAATAGCTACTGTTTTTACTGTGAGTTACAAAATCCAGTTTCAGGCCTAGGATCTAAAGAATACTATCACTATAAATAGTAATTTCCACTGGAAAGTTTGCTGTTTACACTTCTTTAGTAACCCCTATGGTTCCAGTGATATAAGCATTTATTTGAAATGTGAGGATAAAACTTGATTTTTAACAAACAACTTCAGCCCTGTTCGTTGAAAGTTATAGTACATACTTCCTGAGCTCCATTGGATGGAATGGGCTTGGATGGCATTTATTTGCATTTTCTGTAGACCAAGCAGCTGTCCAGTTACATTCAGATTCCATTTCATCTGCCCCCTTCATTTGATGTAATTGTGTGAATAAACACTATGTAGTGGGTAGGCATGTTTTTCTATAATATGCAGATTTCAGTACAAAGTGTTGCACAAAGCAGCACCATCTATCAGTCAGCAAAACAGGCAATAAATGACTAAATAATTGCAGATATCTTCAAATGGATCAGGATAAGATTCCTAGTAATGTGTATTGTGATAGGCATGCAGTGTAGTAACATAGATGTACCATTGTAATAAACAGTTGTCTACTATGGGATCACAGATCACCTTTAAGAAGAAAATTCTGAGTCAGTGAATCACCTCAGTGAGAGCATTACGTTACAGCACACTTTTATGATTTATACATTGAGTGGAGTAGTGTTGCAATGAAATACTTTTGAATAATCTGTGCATCTATGAAGTTGAAAACAAAATAAAGATACTGAAAATGCAGCAAACTTGAAGATGATGAATATGCAAGGAATATACTGGTGATCAACCTGACAATCAAGATGAAGATAATACGAAGATGTGAGGAATGTCAAGATAAAAAAAGATGATAATGATAAAGAAGAAGAAGCAATGAAGATAATGATTATAGTAAAGAAGATGATGCAACGAAATAACAAAGATGATGTCCCGACATTAAAAACTGCCTTTCCGGGTTAGGGGTCGCCATAGCGGAACTCCGGTCTGCTAATGATTGGAAGTTAATTTTTATGGTGTCGCGTTGCCAGCCCCGCATCCAGCCTTCAAGGAAGGCACACCCATGCACACACCTACCTGCATGTCTTTAAATTCACTCGACCACAGGGAGGACATGCAGACTCGGCACAGAAGGTGCCCCAGCTGAGAATCTAACCGGAGGGCCTCTTGCTGTGAGACGACAACTCTAACCACTGCACCACCGCGACAATGATGAAAATGAGGAGTTGATAGAGATGATTATGAAAATGATAATGGAGATGACGAAGATTATGATAAAGATGCAATGATGTAAATGCAATGATGACAGTGAACATAATGAAACTTACATGACAAAGAAGATTACAGTGATGAATATCTGATAAAGATGATGATTAAGATAAGGATGCAATGATAATGAAGATGAAAATGCAATTACAATGAAGCTGATTGTGAAGCAGATATGATGAAGATGATTATGACTAGGAAGATAAAGTTGATGCAAGAAAGATGATGGTGCTCTGATAAAATGATGATAATGATAATGATGTGATGATGAAGATGTAAAGAAAATGAAGATAATGGCAATAAAGATGTATAATACAGTCATACCCACCTTCCTCATAGCATCTGCATTGTATCTTCATTATCCTCACATCTTCTTTGCATCTTGATCTTTTTCATTCTTATTGCATCTTACTATCGTCTACATTGTTATTGCAGCTTCTGCTTCATCACATATTCCTCATCGTCATCTTCAGTCTAGTCTTCTACATCATATCTGTTCACTGTCATTTTGGCTTCTTCAACATATCATCATATTTGCCTTCATTGTCATCTTCTTTGTATCTTAATCATCATCATCTTAACATTCATCATGTTCATTGCATCATCTTCATCACCTTCTTC
Organism: Protopterus annectens; assembly: GCF_019279795.1. NCBI lineage: Eukaryota > Metazoa > Chordata > Ceratodontiformes > Protopteridae > Protopterus > Protopterus annectens. The sequence continues at coordinate 1,402,262,081 of NC_056744.1, forward strand.
CTTGTGTCTTCATCATTATCACCATCATAGCATTCTCATAATCATCATTTTAATCACAACTTAATTTCATCTTCGTCTTCTTCACCACCATCAATGGCATCTTCATTATGTATTCATCAGAACTGAATTATTTGCCTTCATCATTTTTGTCATCATCATTGCATCTTAACCTTAATTGGACCATCGTTACATTCTTTATAAAATCTTCCTCACACCTACATCTTCACATAAACACACATTATTCCAAATGTTTTCATTCTAGCACTAATCCCTTCACTGTATAACACATGAACACCATTTATTATATTGCTATTGTCAAGGTGATTTGCATATACCTAGTTTTCTCCCTAAAAGTACTCTACTATGAATTGTACTCCATCCCAATTTGTTTTGCCAGTTTTTTTATGTGAATATATCTACATTTTATTATTTACTGATTGCTTGACTGATTTATTGACTGTGCAGCATTCTGTACCACTTTGTACCAAAGTTTACTGCAAACTACAGAAAACATGCCTAGAGACTAACTGCAGAGCTAGATTATATAGAATCAAAAGGTAATTTAGCAGCTGCTCAGTATAGAGTATACAGAAATGCAAGTTTATTAAACATAGTAAATATGGTTACACTTAAAAATTACACACTTAAGAATCAGAACACCTAGTTTATGTGGTGATAGCATGTTTACATTACAGGAAAACAGTAAGAAAAAGTTCACATGACCTTTAACTGTTGGAAGTTGCTAATAACTCATCTTAATATTCACAATTAACTTAAAGAGTTAGCTCTTCATGGACAGGCTTAACATGCAAAAGTCCTTGAGGTCATGAAAATTCAACATTGACTAAATTACTGAACAACAACAATAATGCATACAACAGAGAAATAATCTTCATGCTTCATTTACCCAAAATAGCACTGCCATTTCTGGACACTATAACTCAAGTACAGCTCATAGTAAACCTTTGTTCTTCATCTCTTTTGAACAAACAGTCAAACCATATGTGCAAATTCATCCATGTTCATAGTGGATATACTATAACTATCTTTAACTACCTATCAATTCACTTATCTTCATAGATGTGGGATCTGTGCTCTTCTGTAATTTATTTCTTATTATCAGGAGC